>NC_068366.1:12246774-12546774 GCF_020536995.1 Dreissena polymorpha | reverse complement strand
ATCCTTCTAGAAAATTACGTATTGCAGTTGTCTTTCAGAGTTTCTTGTTGACATTACGAGAACCATTACGTCAAAATGTTTGTGCGTCCCATGGGACCCAAATTAACAAATATGACGGGTCTTGACTGGCATTTTATGCGTATTTGACGCAGAATATCACGTACCGTAAAACCCTGGGGAAGCAACCTTAACATTTTTCTTTGCCAAGATAACAAGAATATTCTCCCTTGTAAAGAATATGCATTTTACAACACCCGTACACACCGATCTTACAGACAATTAACATAGTGACGACCAATTTTGTAAATGCCCCAAGGCAAGGGGACATTTTCAGGGAGCCTTTGGTCAGTGAGTTTTGTTAATGTTATTGAAAATATCAGTTCTGACAGTACTATACATAAACATCACTTTGAACATTTTCTGCTTTATGGTGGCAAAACACCAGTTTTTGTCAGGTATTATGGCTTTGTATAATGTTTAAAAATCAATTATCTCGAGTTTTCCTGTTATTCTAGTCAGTTCTTTTTGTATTGAAATTGCTTACAATACTGTTAACATGTATTTAATTTTTGAACGATAAAAGTCTTTATGATTTGAGCATTTTGTATTATTTCATTATTTTGCAAAGTACTGAGAAGTTTAAGATATAATGGTCAGGACAAGTTGCTTTTTGGTCAGGACAAGTGAAGTTTTGGTCTTCCTGTCTTAACGGACAGGTGGCTTCTAAAGTTAATGTTGAGCCCTGGAGATATTGAAAATTTGAATAGTGGTTGGATTTAAATTGCTCAGATGTGCTAAATTCAAAGTGTCATTGATTATATAATTTACGGTAATCGAGGATAATTCTTACGGAACATTATCAAGACATGAATTATCTACACAGGTATGTAAATATTATTGCAATCTGTTGATATTAACTGCCTGATTGAGGGGCTTGAAAGTTGCGCACAAAATACTTGCGCAACAATATAGACAAAGAAGGAAACTATCCCATCATAGTTTTGGTCTTTCCCCCGTTCACTCCAAATATTACCAATTTGAGAGTCAACAAGTTGGAATACCCAACAATTCAACCAAATAACTCAACAATCACAATATACAAACAATTGCAAAACATCCGTCAACGGATACCTAAATATAAGCTTAAAGAATTTGTCGATTAGATGTTTAAAGCATTTTTTTACCTGCAAGTGCTTCAATTTGTTTATTGTTGTTGTTGTCTTAAGTCTTGCGTGACGTATTTAACCCAAGTTATAAACTTACGGAAGGAAAAGGTTACAGGCCAAGGTAATATGATATAAAATATCGCTACATTTTCATGTCGAGAATATTTCATCACTTGATTTACATTGAATAATAGTAATATGCATTTTATAGATACTGGTTTCTATGTACATGTAGTTCTTACGTGCATGTATGTATTGGCCTAGAATGATGATGTGTGTGGTGTAGTGCAGCCTTTTAGCAAGAGTTGCGTCCCATGGTCATCATTTCGAGAAAAGCTGATGTTGGAAAATCATAAATTTGTCATAACATGGACATTTGATACACAGTAAAGCCAACGGTATGTTAATCACTGCTTATATTTGCAATTTATGTATCAGAAAATTCATTTCATTGTTGATAAACGGTTAGTACTCAAACTGTATAGTAAATTTTCGTCCCCATCATATTTATACCAGGGGGTCAAGAAAGTTACAAGAGAGTATTTTTTTTAATTCAAAGGATACATGTTCTATACATCAATGTATCATGCAAATTACAAATCTGATGATTTTTCATCAATTAATTGTTCAGAGAGTTATTGCCCTTGGACATATTTGAAACAAATATTTTTTCTGCTAGTGGATAGCTTGCTGAAGGTCAGAAACCTTCAATCTTAAAACACTGACCATATGGGCCGTTCTTTGTGAAAAGGGGGTTTAATGCATGTGCATAAAGTGTCGCCTGCACAGGCTAGTCATGGACGACACTTTCTTCTTTTATGATATTTTAGTTTCAAGAAAGTCTCTTCTTAGCAAAAATCAAGTTGAGGGGAAAAGTGTCGTCCCTGATTAGCCTGTGGGACAACCACTTACTTGTATCAGACCCACATCTTCTTCCCATTAATTGCAGGGCTCCTCAGGAGCATTGACTCAATTTGACCAAGGGGCCTGGGTAGAACCAGTATTTTGTATCTTTGGGGGAAATCTAAAGAACACTTTCACAGTGAGGATGGAACCTGAGTGACCTCCCGATCTCTAGGCAGGCACCACATCCACTACACCGCGGCTACGATCATTCATAATAATTTGTAGCTCTTCTTCTACATGTGCAAGCAATTTTAATATGAGTCTAGTTCTGTGAAAAATGGGCTAAATGCATGTGTATTTGGTGCACAGACTAATCTGGGATGACATTTTCTGCTTTCATGAATTTTTTCGTTTAAAGACATATCTTCCTCAACAAAAGTCCAGTTTTTTTGTAAAATGTAGATTAAGGCCTGTTTTCTCAGAATAATACTCATACATGTATAACAAACCAATTTAAAGTTCACTGCAGATCTTTATTTTCTATCTTCACGGGATATACAATTTTGTATATACATTGTACATATGTAATAGAGTTTCTCTCTTGTTTGGCTGGGTTAATGTTGTAGTATCCATCATATGACATACTTCAGTGCATACAACTTGAACTTAAGATATGTATAGTAAAAATTCCCCATGATGATCATGTTTAAATATCATTTAAACCTGATTGGAATGTTTGAATGATTTTTTCACGAAATATGCTGGATGATTTATATCATGTGTAGCTCTGCCAGCATATCTTTATGAAAGATCATCTGCGATTCAGTAAATCTTTTTAGACTTTACCACTGGATTCCTAACAGGTGACAGAGAAATGACTGCTGTGCTTCTTGAAACAGTAATATTGTAATGTAATAACAATTTGCTCTTAATTAGTGCTAGGAAAAGTATACATTTTATTTAAAACAAATAATTTGTTATAAATATAAATAATACTATATGACATTTATTGCTGGGAGGGGGGGCTAAAGTTGTGATGATGTTGTTTTATAATATTAAATTTTAAAGTATACCGCTGCCTGTGGTCAAGTGCTGATTTTTTATTGTCAGTGTTTAATAGTTATTAATTATTCACACTTTATTCATATATATTGTAATGTAACGTGTTCGTCATTTCTTTGGTATATATACGGTGGCTTCAAAGTCCAAACACCAGTGGTATGTTTCAACACACAGCTTTTCCTGGGACTTTCCTTAGCCGTTTGATTAGATAATTAACTGCCTCAATTTAGACTGTAATCAATGAATAATTACACTAAACATGATTTGTAGTTTTTGTATCATTGGTATGATGAACGTTTAATCACTTTACAAGCCGGTTTCATATGCAAGTGTGACTTGGGTTGACTTGGGTCAACTTGGGTTGACTTAGGTGTCTTGGGTGGGTTGGGTCAACTTGGGTTGACTTGGGTCAACTTTAGATGACCTGAGTCAACTTGGGATGACTAGAGTCACCAAGGGTGTCTTGAAATGACTTGGGTCACCTCGGGTGTCTTGGGTGACTTGGGTCACCTCGGATGTCTTGGGTAACTTGGGTTGACTTGGGCCAACTTGGGATGACTTGAGTCAACTTGGGATGACTAGAGTCACCTAGGGTGTCTTGGGAGACTTGGGTCACCTCGGGTGTCTTACACCTATAGCAATGAGTCTGAAGTGTCTCCCCTCTGCGTTACGCAAGGAAGACAATCAATGTCCCCCCTCTGCGTTATGCAAGGAAGACAATCGGTCAGTGTAGTACAAGCGACAATAAGTAGCTTGACAGACTCAGGCTGACCTATGAGACCTGACACGTGCACTAACTGGAATGGAAACCTGTGACCCGGACTTATATGTGAGTCTCAAGCTACCCAGCAAGCTATGGTATGTTATGCGCAAAGTTGCTTGGGTCACCCCCACTCAAACAGCATCCAAAGTCACTGAGATGTCCCTTGCTCAGGCTGACCTAAGAGACCAGAAACGTGCACTGACTTATATAACCAAAGGAGACCTATGCCCGGACCAGTATGAGTCCCCTTTCCCAGCAAGCTATGATATGTTATGCGCAAAGTTGCCTGGGTCACCCCCACTCAAAAGGCATCCAAAGTCACAGATACTTCCAATGGTATATGGTCACTAATTACTGTAACGTATTAAACGTTGTGAACTGTTTGACGATCGAACGCAGACTGCTCGCTTCCCATAAGAGCAGCGCTTTATATACTGATATATATATACCACGTGACCCGCTTGCTAAAGACATCACCCTACTATTTCATGTAAACACAACCCTACCGTTTCAAACAGTAATTGTATAATACTGTGGCTATATTATAAAATACATATTCTGCATCTTAATAACCGACTCGTATTATTAAATCATCAAATTATGTACATAAAAATACAATGATCAATCCAAAATACATACGCTATTTGCGTGGAACTTACCGAATAGTCGAATGCTTTCCCGCAGGAAATGTACTTTCATTTTGGTGTAAATAATAGGAAAGAACTCAAAGAATAATGAACCTAAAGGATAAAGTACCGGAAAAAATCATCACAGTAACAATAATTGTTTACAAACAGGTGGTAAGATAAAATTGTCTTCTTGCTGTGTTTTAATTTTTGTTACAAATTTACATACAATATTATTGACAAAGTGGTCTTAAACTGCGAAAGCAGTGGTACATGCAGGGCCCTCAATCTGTCAAATCAACGGCCGAAATTCGGCCGCATTCCCCCCCTGAAAAGTATACTTTTTTCCCCTTTTTGGGGGAAAAATTCCCCCTAAAAAAAAAAAAAAAAAAAAAAAAAAAAATTATAGATGTCTCATGATTATTATATCTCAATTCTATTTTAATTTAATCTTGTCAAACATACTAAATTATGAAATAAGCAATGAATATAGTGCAAACATGTACAAATGTAATAATTAGAGAGTAAGTTAAAAATCCCCCAAAAAAGGAAACGCCGCGAAAATTCCCCCTGCTATGGGTAGCGACCCGCTTCCCCTAAAATGGATTGAGGGCCCTGACATGTGTTTTCCATGCCAGGGGCATAGTTTGAACTTACTTAGTACAGAACAACTTCATAATGTCACACACCATATGACTGCCAAAATTTTTCTAATTAATGGTTACATTTTTCTTTTTATGATATAAATCACAACATTTAGTTCAACTTCATCTCCTATAATTCAGCTCTATTAGTTGAACCTTAGTAAGAATATTATTGGAAAAACAACAACACTTATTCTCAACTTGAAAGTATTTTAAGCAAAAATACACCAACTTTTGTGAAAACAACACACATTTTTCCCTATTAAAAGTGCTCCAGCTCGTTTTCAAAATGGTGAAAAAAATAACACTTATTTCTGCATTACTAATGCAAGTAAGTAAACAAGGCCTACTAGTAATTTTTTCCTAAATAGGCATGATATTATTTTATAATGATCATATGAACATATTTCCTAAAAAAAATGCAAAACTGAGAATAAACTGAAATTATTTTCATTGTTCTGTAGTATTATGTTAGTCCTGGGGACAAATATATCGTGGGAAAAAATTGGCCAAGTGTAGTAAATTGCAGCTTTTTTATTCTTTATAGGAGAACTTAGAGTTATGATCATGTCAAATGACCTTTAAATGGCAGTCTTAAAGGGACCTTTTCCCAGATTTTGGCATGTATTGAAGTTTGTCATTAAATGCTTTATATTGATAAATGTAAACATTGGATCTAAAAAGCTCTAGTAAAAACTAGAATAAAACTAAAGAAAGAAAGAAAAACAACCCTGAACTGGACTTAGGAACCATTGACCCCTGGAGTAACCGTGCTCATACTATGATTGCTGTATTTTATACTTTATATAAGCAATCCTCGTAGTGTCACAAAATATAAAGACAACAACTGTTTACAGAACTCTCCAAATTATTAAATTGTGTCACGTTGCATTACTGAATAATTTTCAGGTTTTTAAATGGTCAAAAGGTGCATATAATGGATATTTTAAAGCATGGTAAATGTTCAGTATTACTGTTTACTCACAAATATCATAACTATAACAATAATTTGCGAATCTAAAACAATTTATTTTTTAATTTTGTCTATTTACCAAAATGTAAAAAGGTCCCTTTAATACAGCCTCCATTAAGAGCAAAATTATCATCATGACAGCTATTTAGATTTTATTATTGAGATTGTTAGAAAATTAAATAAAAATCAATGGATAGCGACATCAGAGAATATCTTAATAGCAGTTTGTGCTTTAGATGTCCCTTTTCTATTTGCATTGAATGGACATGCAGCTTTTAACCACATTGACAACAAAATAAGGAAGTTGACATTTATGTTCTTGGTCAGCAAGTAAAGGTGTCACTTTTGAATTGTCCTGTCTACAATTATCATTTAATTATACACTGTATACTTGATGGGTATTTTTAACTTGAAAGGTTATGTTGTTATATACATATTTTGAAGCATTTGTAGTCCCTTACAAAGTTAAATTTAATTAATACCATTCATACTAGATTTAAATGATAAAGGCTTCATTTCCAACCCTTAGATACTGATGAGCATCAAACAGCATAAACCCCGAACAGACTGCGAGTGACTATAGCCATTAATTTCCACTATGCCTCTGAGTGGGCATACATCAAAGTATTTGAAAAAAGGTGAACAAGTGCCTTTAATCACAGTCAATAACTATCAACATGTATTATAACACTCCTCAGTAATATTATTCAAAAATGGCTGATATAGCCTGGGGACCAGTGTAACATTATAATTTGTCTGCTACCTGTTTAAAGGGATCTTTTCACGCTTTGGTAAATTGACAAAATTGAAAAAAGTTGTTTCAGATTCGTAAGTTTTCGTTTTAGTTATGATATTTGTGAGGAAACAGTAATAATGAACATTAACCATGCTCTAATATAGCCATTATATGCATCTTTTGACGATTTTAAAACCTAAAAGTTATAAAGCGTTGCAACGCGAAACGATTGAATAATTTGGAGAGTTCTGTTTTTGTCGTTAAATTTTGTGAAACTACGAAGATTGCTTATATAACGTATAAAATACATCAACATTGTGTACTCGGCGGAATAGCTCAGTAGGCTAAAGCGTTTTTACTTCAGGACTCTGGCAGGACTCCAGGGGTCACTGGTTTGAAACCTGCTCCGGGCAATGTTCTTTTCCTTTTTTTAATTTTTTTCTTGATTTTTTACTGGAGCTTTTACGATCCAATGTTTACATTTATCAATATAAAGCATTTAATGAATAAGTTAAAAAAATGCCAAAATCTGTGAAAAGGCCCCTTTAATGGCAACTGAATAATGAAAACAACATCTCCAGTCAAGCATGCTCCGTGACACTTATACATGAGGGAACATATGTGATAAAATCTTTTGAATATAATAAGTCTTGGTTCATTGATATAAATCTGGTATTTATACTGTCTGAACTACCTTGCTTAAATATTAAGTGCATTGATGTGTACATGTATGTTGGGGGAGTGAAGTAAGTACATGAAGTGAGTGCTAATTCTTGTATAGTGGATGTTTAATGTGAATAGGAAGTCTGCTATTTAATTGTGATAAAATACAGGTATATTTGTTTATATTTGACCATAACATTATTTATCCTGATACATGTATTAATCTGTTATAATCAATATCACAACATAATTTATGTAGTAGATTTCTAGGCTCATAGATGAAATTGACTGCAATGATGGTTTGTTAGAATAACAATTGAAGCAATGCTTTAAGTTTGCTATTGGATTATATTGAAATTTAATATCAGCTTTCATTGTGTGTCTTTTTTTCTCATCTGTTATGAAAATATTACACCCTTGGAGTGAACACAATTATAAATGAGTCTTTCTCTGATAAAACCCAGCTTACCCGGTAATGCACATATGCGTAATTAAGTGTTGTCCCAGATTAGCCATTGCAGTCTTCAGAGGCTAATAAGGGACAACACTTTCTGCTTTTCTGAAGTTTTTGTGTTTAAATGAATTTTCTTGTTAACAAAAATCCAGTATAAGCCGAAAGTGTTGTCCCTAATTAGCCTGTGTGTATTGCACAGACTAATCTGGAAAGACACTTTAGGCACATGCATTAAACCCCATTTTCCAAGAGCGAAAATCAAATTAAATGTAACCTATATAAGTCTTGTGTAAAACATAAGGACTCCAGTCCTTGGCTGTTCTTTACCCCTTTACCACTTAGATACGTTTTTTGACGCATTTGAAGTCCCTTAGAATGTTGCATTTAATTATATACCCTTCTTACTAAATTTAAGTTTTAAAGGCTTCATTTCCAACCCTTAGTTACTGATGAGCAGCAAACAGCATAAAACCTGAACAGACTGAGAGTTACTCGCAGGCTGTTCTGGTTTTATGCTGGTTGCAAAAGCCATTTTCACTTTGCTTCTTATGGGGGAAAGGGTTAAAGATATTTTGTGAATGCTAGTCAAATTTATTCATAGATTGTGTGTGGAATGTAAGCCTATCCAAATACTGTACCAATAATCTTATAAGTAACCAGGTGAAAATTCCTTGTTTAATGCAGTGATGAATGTGTGGTTCAAAAGAATGCCCATACTGTCATATTGTTACTCCTAAATTGCATAGGTCATATTGTATCATTGTCTATAGCAAATAACTGAGTGTTACTGTCTTAGCTCTTCCAAAAAAATTAGAGCAGCAACAATTCAGAAATTTTAAGATTGGTTTGGATTTGATTTTGGTAAATAATATATAACAGGCTTTTTCCGCTCAATTTTGGGAAAACACCACACTGGAATTTTGGGAATTTCGCGTCGTGAAAACCCTCATTTTGGGAAAAAAATAATCGCAAAATTGGCTCAATTGGGAAAAATTATCGCATGTAAATAGTGTTTCTTATATTTTAAAGAAGCCGTTAACTGGTAAATAACGACTATTTGGATAACGTATTATTAAAATTTTACAAAATATTATGAACATGTGTGATAAGTGCAGGTTTTTTAATCTGAATTTGGGGAAAAGGCTTGGCCTTTTTTGAGGTGAAAAAAATCGCGCGAAGTGCCGGATTTTGAGGAAAATAAGGAAAGTCTTAAATAATCATTCACATATTTTACAGTTTTTAAAACAAATTCAAGGCAACAGATAATTTAATTATGCAATACTTTCTATTTTCTACACCGGATCAGGTCAACTTATATATTTTAAGGGTAAAAAAAAAAAAAAAAAAAATTTTTTTTTTTTTTTGAATTGGGAATTTTTTTTTTCAATGGGGAAAAAACAACCAGATTTGCATTGGGAATGGGGCCGAATTTCGGACCCGTGGCATAGGGCGGAAAAAGCCTGTATAATATGTTTCAATTCATTAAGGATACTTTTTATTTTCCTTTATAATAATGATGCTTATAAAACAAAAACAAAGACATCATGATTAATTTTATATATGTGATTTTAAGCTCGGCTGTTTTTGGAGAAAACCCGAGGCATTGTCATAGCCAGCTCATCGTGATGTGTCGTGTCGTGTCGTCCGCGTCATGCTAAAACCTTAACATTTTGTCAAACTTTTGAACATTGGCTCTAAAATCAAAGTACTTCAACCTACAAGTTTGAAACTTCATATGTAGCTGCACCTTGATGAGTTCTACATGCCACACCCATTTTTGGGTCACTAGATCAAAGGTCAAGGTCACTGTGACCTCTAAAAAAAATTAAACAAATTCTGACAATCTTTCATTTATTCAAAACTGCACCCGCAGCCGAGCGTGGCACCAGTTATGCGGTGTTCTTGTTTATACAAATTATCAGTGTTTTTTTCTTTCAAAATCGGGTCAGGTAATCGGCCCCATTCTCAATGGAAAAAAGTATGTTTTTCCCAAATGGGAGCTAAAAATTCCCAATGGAAGGTTCCCCCCCATTTTGTTTTTAATTTTGTTAGATCTCAATATTTTGTTCAACTCCAATCCATATAATTTCAACCTTAGGAAATATACTTTCTATATAATATATAACTGAAAACACATATATTCTTATTTTTAAGCATTTTTTTCAAAACAACAACAACACTAGTTTCCCAATTTTAGTTAAATTGCAGCAAATTTTCTCTTACTACATTGTATGTACCTTTTTCTGATAAAACTGGGCTTAATGCATGTGCGTACAGTTTCATTCCAGATACATATGTGAGCCTGTGCAGTCTGCACAGGCTGATCAGAAATAAGAATTTCTGCATTAACTGAATGTTTGTTCAGAAGAAACTATTAAGTAAAAAATCCGTAAAAGCAGAATGTTTTGCTCTTGATAAGCCTGTATGGACTGCGTAGGCATATCTGGGAAGACACTTACTGCACAAGCATTAAGCCCTGTTTTCATAGAACTTTGGTCCTATTGTCATCTGTTATTATCATTTGCATTCCTTGCATTCCTCTCCACACCACAGTAGACACATTATATCACAATAAATGGTGTATGCCTGTCATACATGTACTTACCCCACAGACCCACGGACTTTAGACTGGTAATTTTTAATTAACTCATTTATGCCTAGCGTCCTGAAAAAAGGACATTGCAAACAGCGTAGACCCAGATGAGACGCCGCATAATGCGGCGTCTCATCTGGGTCTGCGCTGTTTGCTTGAAGGAATTTCTGTAAGAAGTATTCTAAAAATAGAAAATAATATACCAGACATCCCCAATTTTGGAAATAACTTGATCCGATTTAGAAGGATGGGAAAGTCCACTGGGCATAAATGGGTTAAGCAGTGTATTCTTTACATTTTTGGGAATGGGGCCAGGTCCCTTTGGATTGGGAAATATTGCATCCTTTTGACTAAAATTGGGGAATTAATGTTGTTGATTTTATGCCTAGGCCTAAAAAAAAAAATCGTTTGTTTCCACTGACATGGCCCAAAAAATTAGGGTAGGTAGGTAGGCAAATAATTTTATTTTTAAAAATAATTTTTTTTTATAAATTGTCGTACATGGTGCATTTTCTTCTCATGTTTTGTGTATAACTGTATGTACAATAAATTTGATGATGTCTGTAATGCTACATGACTATATTTAAATGCTTTTATGAAATAAAAACTTGCTGTTCATTAATATTGAATGTGTTGCTTTCCTTAATTCCGAGTTTAATGTTGACTTCTGGCAACGGCTTAAATATACCATTTTATGACCAATAAAAGGCATAACTATAACAAGTCACAGAGAGCTTGACCCTCAGTGTCTATAGGGATTCAGTGTTGTTATACTTTCAGGTCCTTTGGGTTCATGCAGTGTATTCTATATTATTTATTATTTATAATATATTAAATACCTCAAAAGCAGTGCTACGGGAACGCCAGTGGTGTTGCATTAAACATTATCACCATGGAAAGACCCAATCAAACCGGATGTGCTTTTATATTTCTTGGATGCAGTTAATGTTCCCAAAGGACCACATTTTCAGATTATATTATGTACTGGTGGCGTGGGGTCTATCTACCCATGAATTTCAGGAACAGAACAGAAAACTTATTACGACTTGTATTATATACATACAATTACACACACACAAATCAATAAACAAGCACAAAATCAAATCACACCAAGCACAGAAAAGCAGAAATTTAATGCTTCTTGTATCAAACTATACTTATAAATTTAAACAAGAAATGTGTTTGTTAGAAACACCATGTCCCCTACTGCGCCGCTTTGAAGCTAAATCTTTGACCTTGAAGGATGACCTTGACCTTTCACCACTCAAAATGTGCAGGTCCATGAGATACACATGCATGCCAAGTATGAAGTTGCTATCTTCAATCTTGCAAAAGTAATTGCAAATGTTAAAGTTGGGGCAAACAAACAAACAAACAAATGAACCAACATACAGGGCAAAAACAATATGTCCCCCACTATAGCACTATGACTGTGCTTGCCCTGAAAATGATAAAATTTTTACTTATTAAATATAACTAGAATTTTGACATGGACAATTATGCTTGGACAGAGACAAATACTCTATATATACAGTAGACAAAATGAAAAATGGCTGAACTGTTTGCAGTCAGAAGTCCTACCATAATGATCATCTTTACATTCAGCTGTGAAAGTTGAAGCAAAATTTGTCAAGCAGAGGAGTTGAACACACACAATTTTGTAATAATAAATTCAAAAGTGAAAAAAAAAGATAAAGGACCATAATCCTGCCAGAAATAATTCTAGGCAATATTCATTTCTTGGAGATCCAATGTAAAAGTTTAGTAGAGATGCACCCAGTCGTTAAAGAGGATTTTAAAACATGAAATCTTTAAACTTTGTATTCCATTGTGGAAAAAAAATTGCTATCTTGAATTGCCAATTACAAAACCATCCAGCAAGCTATTAAAACAGTCAGTTGCAGACCATTTGAATGACTTAAAATTGTCAAAACTTTGGCAAAGACACAAACTGGTATTACTTTTTCCTTCAACAGTACAGTCAAGTTACCATTACCGGATCAGTAGTGTAATTAAGTTGTGCTGGTGAAAAACAATGAACGGTTTGAGACTTCTTTAACACCAGTTTGATTAAAAATTACCGTTGCTAACTGATTCAGCACATAGTCTTATTTTTACACGCAGACAAAATCTTAAACATCAATCAAAACTGAAATGGACTTTTGCATGCCGAAAGACTACTAAATGGCCTTTAAAATAATGGGTAAACTTCTTACTTTCCAACAGAGTTATAGCAAGTGGCCACAAAAAATGTTCAACCTCGATTTGGAAACGAGACAGAAGTCAACAAAGTCGTATATACATGTCAGCAAAACATACCGAAATGTTTGACAAAGAGACGCTCCAATTACGACTCAATCAATGCGTTTAAATAATAGGCCTTGAAGATGCTTTGTGCAAAATATCATCTAACAATTTCAACTATTTATCGCAAAACGCAGTCTTGAACATCAAAGTGATCCGCTATGCGCAATGATACGGTAATAGCGCTGGGCGCCGCCATCTTGATTATGTTGAAAGTTAAATGTACGGCGCCGATAACGTTGAACGCTTATTGAGCGCGCCGAAAATATACGCGGTCTGATTTTTTTCGAATTTTGGGCTAAAAAAAGATTAGGACCGGCGGCAAAAAATTAGGTAGGGTCGGGCCACCGGAAACAAACAACTTTTTTTGTTACGCCTTACAAATACTTTAAAATTGATAATAACGGTTATTTCAATATTATTTTTAAGGTTTTACGTATAGAGCTGGATTTGGAGATTTATGACATGATTAGACTTATTAAAAAAATTATTTTTTTTCGAAAACTTTTAAATGGGAATTTTTAGGCCCCATTCGGGAAAAAAAATACTTTTTTCCATTGGGAATGGGTCTCCCTACCAGAGCAAAATTTGAACGAGAAAAAAAAACACTGTTAAGTGTCTGTGGAAGAACACACTGACCTAAAACATAACTTGTATTACACTGGATTGAAGTATGCATTAATGACAATAAACCAGTGTTCTCCAGAAGCATTGGCAGATTGGCAGCCGGGGATTTCACTGGTTACATTCAATCTAGATGCCGGCTACTTTTCCCCAAAATATCATTTGAAATGGTGCAAATACATCCTTGTTATTGCTTAAAGTCACCGGCTACTTTGAACATATATAACTGGCTTCTCAAATTTTTGTGCAGAACACTGGATAAACTGGCACTGCAACCAGTGGATGCACACTGGTATAATAAAGTTGGATCTGACATAAAAATGGCAGGACAAAGTGAAGTTGAAATAAAGTTTACAAAACACTTAACACTAAATATTTTATAAAAAAGGTACAACCACATGAACTTTGAATTAAGAATCTATATTCACTGATGCACACTAGTCCTTATATAATAAGTACACAATTCTTAACATAATATATTTCTTGTCTTACAGACCAGCGGAGCATTGATGACTTTATGTTGCCATGGCTACTGAAGATGAGACGAAGCTTCAGATGATGCGGGATGACGACGATGGTAGGTGACCTTGACACAGTGACCTTTCTTCTAACCTATAGATTTGTCCCTGTCCTTAAGTGACCTTCACTTTGAATGATATGACTTATGTGACCCTTAGCCCTAAACCCTATCCAGGCATTGTTTTGAACATTTTGGGAAGAAGACCATGGATTAATTTGCAAAAATTCATGATGGAAAGTTTGCTAAATTTGGAAAAAATCTTATCGCTTAATACAGTGTACGATAAAGAAATGAACAGTTAAATAGCCCCTGAACAGGCTTGACGGATGTGCAGGCTAGTTTGAAGCTTTGCTGAAGGCATACAGCTATGGAAGACCCATCTTAGCATGACACTGGTCAGATAATATTTGTGTCTTGTTAAGAGGTTTGTTTGAAGCTCAGAACATTGCTTTTAGATTAAATCTTTTATAAACAAATCTAAGTTTTATCCTGATATTGGCTAATTGCAGGACCCAGCCATGAGGGCAATGTAGGCGGTGCTTTTGCCATGCACATATTAACTTTGCTCTTTAAATACGTGAGGTAGAAGTTAACTTCTTTTCCTATTAATGATTTACTTTGTGCCAGGAATAGACATATTAAAATCACTTAAGATGGAGAATACTTTTACAAAGAAGGTATAGTTGTGCCATTTACAGGTGATGCAAAGATAAACATTAAAAGGGACAGTCAGGGGCCATCATACTTATTGAAATTTAGTACATGATGCCTTGATAAATTTCCTTGTGGTAATTTACTATGTGTCTGCACAGTTAAATGTCCCATGAAAACAACACTCTAGAATGCGAACATGGGAAGATGTCACCTCTGCTGAAATAAAGCTTGACCTGGCACTGGCAAATATTATGGGCTCTTTGACATGTAGATGCCTTTAACATGACAAGACAGTCAAATTAATGACATACATGTACATAATAATTCTGTTTCAGTAATGGTTTTTATGCCCCCGGTAGGGTGGCATATAGCAGTTGAACTGTCCGCCAGTCAGTATGTCAGTCAGTCTGTCTGTTCGTCTGAACAGAACTTTAACATTGGCCATTACTTTTTCAATATTCAAGATAGCAACTTGATATTTGGCATGCATGTGCATCTCATGAAACTGCACATTTTGAGTGGTGGAAGTTCAGGGTCAAGGTCATCCTTCAAGGTCAAAGGTATTTTTTAAATATTTTTTTTCAAAACGGCGCAATAGGGGGCATTGTGTTTCTGAAGAACACATCTCTTGTTAATTTTAAATATGACAATATAATTAGTCCCATAAATTATAATTCCAACAGGGCAGTTAATTGAGGAAAAATCAACAACACAATTCTCTGTGAAAATGAAAAAAACAATCAAATTAATGGCAAACATCATGCACATCACTTAATTAGTGAGAACCCTGGAGAATACGTTATAAATACAAACAGCAAATATTGATTAAAAATTTACAAAATGAAATGTCATGGAAACGTAAGTTTATTCATACAAGTCTATTCACTAAGATAAAACACTATACAAAATTATCATCTGAAAAAGGAAAAAGACAAAAGTGGCTTTATTTATAATTGAGCCATGCTGTGGCAAAACCGAGCTTAAGGCAAGTGCTAAGAGTGTGGCTTTAGATTGGCCTGTGCCAGGGGATGACAATTTACGCACATGCATTAACACACATGCATTAAGTCCAGTTTTCATAGAGCTAGGCTCATAAATTATGTTAGATCTGTTTAATATTATGGATATTCAGCTTTATTTTTTTCTTTATGTCTATGTAATCAGGTTGTAGTCATGGTATGTCAGTCACAGGTTTTTTTTCCACCAAGTCAGAAAAAACTCTGCAAGGACACACACACATATATATATATATATATATATATATATATATATATATATATATATATATATATATATATATATATATATATATATATATATATATATTATCATATATATTTTTACACAGCTTTTCTGTGTGTGCCAGTATTATGATTGTACCAACTTATACTATCTTATTTAACTCTGTCTTTGTGAAACCATTTCTTTCATATATGCCTTGCTTTGGGAAAACAGGGTTGAATGCATGTGCGTAAAGTGTCGTCCCAGATTAGACTGTGCAGTCCACACAGGATAATAAGGGACGACACTCTCTGCTTAAATTGGATTTTTGTTTAGAATAGGGATAGTTTAAACAAAATACTATAAAAGCAGAAAGTGTCATCCCTGATTAGCCTGTGCAGACTGCTCTGGCTTAACTGGGACAACACTTTACGCACATGCATTAAGCCCAGTTTTCCCAGGCCAGGCTGATATTAGTCTGCTTTTCTTCACCTCTGATAGCTATCAAAGTGGATACAGTTGGTACAGCAGGTATGATTTGTTACCCTACATTATTTCTGTAAAAAATGTGTATTATATATGATGCATGCATTAACAATTGGTTATTCTTACTTTTGAATTTATAATGTATAATTTGCATTACAATTACACATGTATGTAATTTAATTATATTTTTGTAATATTCAATAACCAATTTTTCATATAAAAACATTTCACAAAATACCCTTTAGCATAAAAAATGGATGCAGATGATAGTAAATTAATCACAATTAGACCACAATGAATGAAGCCGGGTGTTAGAAGAAAAACATACAGTTCAAACCAACTCACATGAGCACAAAGTGCTAATATTGAGCTTATAGGAACAACAATTGTCAACTTTTGATACGGCCAATTTTCATGAAATTAAATTAAATTGAAGCTGAATTTCAAGAGACCATAGTTATTGCTGTATTTTATAAAATAAACTTTTGTTGAGAACATTTGCCACGATGATATGTGGGGTGAGGTCACATGGGATAAAAACCTTGGTCTCCAGGTCGAATTATGGAAGTAGCTTTACAAGTACATTCTCATGGGCATTTTCATGATGTTTGCTATTATTAAGTAAAACCATTTGAAAACTCTTGAAGTCACAAAATGATTTTACCATGATTTCTGGGCAGAGTTAGAAAATGATAAAATGGTTTGTTAAAAACATTGGCCAACAGGTGTTGGGGCAGTTTTCCTTATAAGCTAGAGTGAGACCAGGTGAATACTACATCAGCTCAGAACAGTGGGTCTCAGGTTAGCTCTTTACGACCTTTGACCCTCTTGTCTCCAGTTGTTATGCCCCGGATGGAATGATCGGGAGCATATTTTTTTTTGCCAGTCTGTCTGTCATTCTGTCCAAAACTTTAACCTTGGTTAAAGTTTAATAACTTTTGTAATATTGAAGATAGCAACTTCATATTTGGCATGCATCTGTATCTCACAGAGCTGCACATTTTGAGTGGTGAAAAGTCAAGGTCAAGGTCATCCTTTAAGGTCAAATGTCAAATATTGTTGTATTTTTCTTTCCTAAAACTTAAACCTTCATTAAAGTTTGGTCATAACTTTTTATGCCCCCCTTCGAAAAAGAGGGGGTATATTGTTTTTCACATGTCGGTTGGTCGGTCGATCTGTCGGTCCGTCCACCAGATGGTTTCCGGATGATAACTCAAGAACACTTTGGCCTAGGATCATGAAACATTGATCATGACTGGCAGATGACATCTATTGATTTTCAGGTCACTTGGTCAAAGGTCAAGGTCACAGTGACTCGAAATAATAAAATGGTTTCTGGATGATAACTAAAAAATGCTAAGGCCTAGGATCATGAAACTTCATAGGTACATTGATCATGATTCGCAGATGACCCTATTGATTTTTAGGTCACTAGGTCCAAGGTCAAGGTCACAGTGACTAGAAACAGTAAAATGGTTTCCGGATGATAACTCAAGAATGCTTACGCCTAGGATCATGAAACTTTATAGTAATATTGATCATGACTGGCAGATGACCCCTATTGACTTTCAGGTCACTAGGTCAAAGGTCAAGGTCACAGTGACTTGAAACAGTAAAATGGTTTCCGGATGATAACTCAAGAATGCTTATGCCTAGAATCATGAAACTTCATAGGTACATTGATAATGACAGGCAGATGACCCCTATTGATTTTCAGGTCACTAGGTCAAAGGTCAAGGTCACAGTGACTCTTAACAGTAAAATGGTTTCCTGATGATAACTCAAGAATAATTAGGCCTAGGATCATGAAACTTCATAGGTACATTGATCATGACTGGCAAATGACCCCTATTGATTTTCAGGTCACTAGGTCAAAGGTCAAGGTCACAGTGACAAAAATGTATTCACACAATGGCTGCAACTACACTGACAGCCTATATGGGGGGCATGCATGTTTTACAAACAGCCCTTGTTGAATATTAAAGATAGCAACTTGATATTTGGCATGCATGTGTATCTCAATTTGGAGCTGAACATTTTGAGTGGTGAAAGGTCAAGGTCACCCTTCAACGTAAAAGGTCAAATTTATGGCTTCAAAGTGGCGCAATAGGGGGCATTGTGTTTCTGATAAACACATCTCTTGTTGATTTAAAGAAATAGGTCATCTACTTGATTCACATGGACATGTGCACCTCAATGCACATAATGCATGGAAATACAAACCTTTAGATAGTTATAATTTTACCAGCAACATTGTATATAATATTTGTCATCAATTATTAGCACAATTGTAATCCAATCATAAAGAATGCAATACGTACACTTTATATAAAATAATGCCAGTTATACATTGGTACTGTTTTAAGTCCTTTTATTGAACTTGATAATAAGATGCACTAAGTTTGTGTGTTATTTATATAAAAAAGGAATATTGCACATACAGTCCAACCCCTCTTAAGCAGCCAGTCAAGGGAAACAGCCAAATTGGCTGCTTAAGCGGGGTGGCCTCTTAAGAGGGGGTTGGGTCATAGGGAGTCTGGAGTTGATGAGTGCATGGCCAACTGTTCCAATTTTTTTATAAACAAAATGATAAATATGTGTACATGTACTAAACAATGTATATACTTAAAATAATTTTATTTCTTCCTTTCTAAAATCAGCTATAAGACAACATTTTCATTCAAAAAAATATTCTATTCATCTTTCTAATCATCATCAATATCAGCATCATCAGAATCAAGTCAATGAAAAAGAATCATTCTCATGATTCATTGTTTACACAATGCGCGTTGTATGGCCCCAATGCACTCATGATGGGAACAGTTGTGAATCAGTTATGCGTGAATAACTCCCGTGTCACTATAAATCGATAATTTAGTCGGTTTATTGCAGTTTTATGGCTTTGAATACCTACCGCACAAATTGGTCCCGACAGTGATCTCCTTCACAATAAAATCGTGGCCAGTTACTTAAGAGACTGATAATAGCAACCAGGTGTAATCCTCCTGGTAATCGTGCTTTTCATGCATACTATTATAAAAACATTTTTTCGCCGCGTAAAGGGTTTTATCAAAATTAATATTGAAATCATTGTAAATATAAAACAAATATAAATGTTTTGTTTTATTCCCAAATGAGAATAATAATTTGTAATCCGAAACACACTCCCGATTGTTTAATGTTAACGAGACGTTTACAAATTCTAGCATCATGTATTTCCTTTGTCCCGACAAAAGAGCGCAAAAATTATGCACCAATGTACAATGTCACGCCATACCCATGGTTCGAAAGCATGCGTGTATTGATTTTTGGATAAAAACTTTGTAGCACAGAGAACATGTAGATCAGTTGATTTCGGTTAAAAGTTTCGTTGTTCTTTTTAACTTTTAATTAGCCGATAATTGTCATAAATGTGTGCTTGAAATAGTATGAGCTACAAATAATTAATTATAAATTAAGAATCTCCTTTCCAGTAATAATAGGTGATATTCGCACGTGCGGAACAAAAAGATCAAACGGTCGCATATTGCTTTTAACCCGATAACCCGATAATCCGCCGCTAATTAATTGCAATTTGCAAACTGGCTGTCAAAATGTTTATCACACATCACGCTTCAGTACTACAGAGCCTAATCCGCATACTGGAAGTACGTATCGATTTTTTCGCCGTTGCGTCTGTGTAATTTTGCCAACGTACATGACTGACTTACTTGTGCGTGACCACTCATATGGGGGAAATTTAACATTTGGGATGCAAAATTGCTGGCCGCTGGCCGGAGAAACGGGGTTACCGCTTAAGAGGGGTGCATTATATAGTGTTTATCGACAGTCGGGGCACAGACCGGCCGCCTACACGGGGTGACCGGCGATGAGGGGTGACCGGAAGTAGGGGTTGGACTGTAGTTTTTAAGTGAAATTATGAGAGTAAACTGGTTAAGCTAGCTCAGTATAAGGAATTTGTATATATAAATAACATCTATGAAAGTTCTTATATTGCTCAAGGTGGGCTTATGTCTTGCACTTTAGCCACAGTTAAGTCAATTTTTTGCAATATGTACATTTTTAACACTCTTATTTTGACCAGGTTGGCCATTGTTATTATGCCCCCCCTTCGAAGAAGAGGGGGTATATTGCTTTGCTCATGTCGGTCTGTCTCGGTCGGTCGGTCGGTCCGTCCACCAGGTGGTTGTCTGACGATAACTCAAGAACGCTTGGGTCTAGGATCATGAAACTTCATAGGTACATTGATCATGACTCGCAGATGACCCCTATTGATTTTGAGGTCACTAGGTCAAAGGTCAAGGTCACGGTGACCCGAAATAGTAAAATGGTTTTTGAATGATAACTCAAGAATGCATACGCGGCCAACAGGGCACACTCTGAACAATATTACTGAAGCAACTGGTCTGTAATCCTAAATCTATAATTATCAGTCCAATGAAACATCATCCTTTTAGTAAAATACAGTGGATCAGTAAAAATATTATCAGAATATGAGATTTTTTGTATATTTTGTATATTAAATATTGTGTTAATGTTTAACTATGTTGATTTATATAAATATAAGCAGGACAGGGGAGGTAATACACCATTATATCTTTCTTATATACAGGGGAAGCAAATGCAATAACAACTACCGTTAATGCATGTTCTTTCTGTTACAGCATTTGCCTCCCTTGTAATATATTTAAATTTTACCAAATGTAAGGCTAACTGCATTTTTGTAATGCATTGTATCAATAACCACCACCACCGCCACCGCCACCACCACCATCACCACCACCACCAAAAACGTATTCACACAATGGCTGCTACTACAACTTATAGCCCATATAGGGTGGGCATGCATGTTTTACAAACAGCCCTTGTTGCTTAATTGTCCTCAAACTTGCAATGAGATCTCAGACAGGTCCATTACCAAGTCATGTTAACGTCAAATTAGGTCAGTATAGGTCAAATTACAAACAAGGTTGTGAGCACTAAAACCAATATTAAATTTGCTTAACCCATCAGGTGAAAGACCTAGGACCATATGGCCCACTTAATTGTAGAAACCTCTGTGTGTGTGATTGTTTTTAAAGGCAAAACTTTATTTAAAAAGGTTTCTTACACTGTGTACATGTTTGTCTCATTGAAGATAACCCGAATGGTGGTGTGCGTACAGGTGGCTATTATAGCTCCACGGGCAGTTTAGTTTTCATCAACCCATATAGCGGTAAATACATGTACACCCAATTTTGTAGTGTGCAGTTCTTCTATTACACTGCTGTTTGAATAGGCAAAGAAACAAATCTTTGTCATGTTGGTTTTTTTACATTTTGGTAATTGGTGAGTTTTCAATCTCAGAAAAGGAATGCAAACATTGCTTAAACACCAGATTGTTTATATTTATTTGCAAAGTAAAATTGATTGAAATGTTCTTGTATGCCATTTATGCAGATAAATACATGTATTTCAAATAAGATTAAACAAATTAACCAATTTATGCCTAGCTTCTGGAAAAATGAGGCCTTGGCAAACAGCGTATAGACCCAGATGAGACGCTGCATCATCTGGGTCTGCGCTGTTTGCTTTAAGGAATTTCTTTAAGAAATACTCTAAATATAGCAATAAATATACTAGACATCCCTAATTTTGGAATCCAATTTAGAAGGATGGGAGAGTCCACTAGGCATAAATGGGTTAAGTAACATACTGATCAAGCAGCAGTGAAAATCCACTGTTTGATCCCCAACTGAGGTCTTAGAACCATGGGCATGTGACATGGAAGCATCAAACTCTTGAACGCTGACTAACATTAATGTCAGCTGCATAAGTATGTTCTCGATTTTTAATGCTGTACCCATGATCTCAATTTTAGATTGCCATAATCAAATACAGTATAATAACTGATGATGATCTAAACTTTAATTAACTGGATATCAATAGAAGTCATCATAAATGGTCTACAATGTTGCTAAGCTATATAAATGAGTGAGAAATCAATGGCTATACATGTATATATATACATGTACCTAGATCTAAACTCACTCATGCGTGATATAGAATGATAGCTGGCCTGTATACTAACTTTAACAATTTGTTGTCTTCTTACCTAATTAATACTTGCTCAATACTTATAATTATTTATCTTTTGTTTATAAAAACAATCATACAAAGCTTAGAACCTTTGTGGTATTTGAAATTTCATTATTTGAATATTTGCTTTTATCTGATAAATGTGTTGATTCTATTATGATTTTTTATTGGAATTCGTTTAAAATTGTTTTTTAATTTTTATTTATTGATTATATTCATGCATGGATTTATTGGCATTGCAATGCTTATTTGGTGCGAATCTGGAACAGAAAATGCTTTTAAGTCAGGCTTCTGTAATTGTTAGTGTGATTTCAGCAATATTTGTTTAACTAACGCAAGTTCATACTAGTATAATTGGTCGGAAAATAGGGATGAAACAGATTAAGAAAATGTTTGAAGCATTTTAAAATTGTTTTTAAATTGCAAAGTGATTGTAATTTACTTGTCAATCTTAAGAAATGCTGTAGCCAAGTTGCATCTTAGATATGTGCAAACTTAAGTTATTTATCGTTAACCCTTTCTCTAACAGAAGCAAAGTGAAAATGACTTTTGCAACCAGCATAAAACCAGAACAGCTTGCAAGTTACTCGCAGTCTGTTCAGGTTTTATACTGTTCGCTGCTCATCATTATCTTAGGGTTGGAAATGAAGCCTTTAAAACTTGAATTTAGTAAGAAAACTTTTTAATTGATTTAAACTTTCTAAGTGACTGCAAATGTGTTAAAAGACGTATCAAAGGGGTGAAGGGTTATAGCACTGCTTGCTTGCACAACTGTCTAATACTACAATTAGCCACTTATAATTGTGAATGAAAGTGAATGACAAACCGGTATATGAGTTTCATGAGATCCCTTAAGGTTGATAGATCCTGTGTTACAATTTAAGTTGCCCATTCATCGAATAATCCATGTTTGATCTGAATGATGTTATCTTTCTTGTGGTGCTGTTGTTATGTGATGTGCGCATGATGTTTCAGTGTTGTTAAAATAGTTGATTATTATTGATTTGTGATAACGAAGAATGACCCTTGTCAGTATTGTCACATTGTCTTATTCATCTTCATCATGGTAATCCTTCTTGTGTTTACATCAGTTGGTGTTTAACCCTTTACCACTTAGATTCTTATTTTGACGCATTTGTAGTCCCTCAGAAAGTTAAATTTAATTAAAGACCTTTCTTACTAGATTAAAGTTTTAAAGGCTTCATTTTCAACCCTTAGATGAGCAGCAAACAGCATAACACCTGAACAGACTGCCAGTTACTTGCAGGCTGTTCTGGTTTTATGCAGTTTGCACATAGCCATTTTCACTTTGCTTCTAAGTGGGAAAGGGTTAAATCAGTATGAGTTATAAACATCATGAATTAAGGGGTGTTGCTGCAGTTTTGCTGATTTTTTTTTCCACCAAATAGATTTTGTTCAAAATTTATATTCAAGTACTATATACAAATACTATATGAAAAATGAAATAAAAATATAAGGCCACCGGCCTTGTTTTGATTTTATTCACCATTTTATAACATGTACTTTTTCATTTAAACTGGAAAATCTCTAATTGCCTCAAACCAATTAATAACCTATGAAATAGACAACATATAGATATTATATTAGCTGAGATACATAAAATACCATTTAATTAAACAGCACAATGCCAAAAAAATGTAGAACACAAGTTAAATTTAAAAAACAAATAAAAAATTTAATTTTTATGTCACCCCAAAAAACATAAATTTTTTACTATTCTTAACAACAAAATGTAATTAAAAAAAATTCTGTCAAATAGAATTCTGCAAAACTGCTCAAATATGTTCATCTACGTGTTGTCATCATAAAACACAAATAAAAAAAGGGGGTCAACGCACTTTTAACCGAGATTTTTTGTTTTAACTATCCCACCGTCTACGTCAAATTTTATAAAAAAACATCAATTAGGCAAAACCCAAGTACCGGCACATAAATTGTAAACATTAGAAAGTGTTTACAATCTTAACTGGGAACACAACAGCTTACCAAAAGACATTAATAAAAACAATATTTTATCACTAACATAATACCATACAGTATCAAACTCGACCTTAATCATTAATAACTTACAATGTACTTGTTCACAGATTTCGACTTGTTTTTGAGTTTGTGATTAAATGCTTTAAATTGATAAATTTAAACGACATGACTAAAAAGCTCCAGTATAAAATAAGAATGAAATTAAAGAAATAAAAAAAAATTAAAAAAAAATTAACCCCATCTGGGATCGAACCACTGACAATTGAATTATGAACCAACTGATGGTCATTTGTGATGATAATGATAACAAAAATATTGAGTTGTGATAAAAGCATCATCGGTGTTGCTATAAATATATTCTCGGTTAAATAAACTGCCGCAACACCCCTTAATGTTGCCATTGTCATGGTCAGTTAATTTGTAGTCAGTCTCTTATGTGTCCTATCGCCATAAAGTCCTTGCAGAATATATAAATGTTTCTTGTTAACTCAAGATCTTTAAACAAGTAGCCCATGCCAGTTGTCTCCCCTATACATATATGTTGACAGTTGTTGCTGTCCCTTGGGTCAATTCGCGGTTAGTGTGTGAATGTCAGAGTTTATATACAGGTGATCACCGGAGTTCGCGGCAAGTAAAATAATTGTTTTATAATAAAGACGCGATCCATGAACTCAAAGGTGACCTGTAATTTTCTTTAGACCAGAAATATGTTAAATGAAGATATTCAGCAATATAATTATGGTATCTCAATAATAGATTCTTAATGTGTTTTCAACAATACAACTATACATATTATTTTTGATTAATTTAACAATAATTATTCCACCATATTGACTAATGTATTAAGCATGAGCGCGATGATTCTCGATACTGTTAATAATCGAATCAAATTATATAGCAATGCCCGACAAACCACTAAAACAGATTTGTTTGAAGAAAGCACCTATAAATACGGATACTTCGCGTGTGGCCGATTGACTCATAATTATGTTTTAATTTTACTTCCATTCTTCTTTTGGTTTTCTGTTTTGTATCTATAGGTTTATGACCAGCAATATGTTATAATGTTAAATAAGCCGCGAAAACTCCGCGTAACATCCCGAACTGCGTGTGATGCATCTAAGAACTGCACAGAAAAAGACATTCGCTATCCTTGATCTCATTCATTGAACTATCAACGCTGTATATCTTTTTTAAAGATATTTCTCGTATATTTTACATTAAACCACAAGGGTACATAACTAATTATAATTTCTAATTCCCACAATTCATTAATTATGAACAACATTATTTATGACATGTTCATAAAATAACCCTTTGCATTTTTAAAACCATAAAACTTCCCACTATTTTGTAATGCCCACAGGTCTAAATCATGAACACCATCCAACAACAATTTGGGTTTTTTAAAGCAGGAGTTTTTATAGATATATATATATATATACATTTGCTCAAGCTTTCTTGTATTTAATATATCATTTCACATAAATTCTGTTCTGTTACCTATTTAAGTAGGATTATAGGCTAACTAATGTGTAACAATATTGTTGCACTGGATTTTTTAGTGTAGACAAGTACTAAAAAATGTTTAAAATTCAATGAGAAAGTACACGTATTTCATATAGAGGTAATTTATCATTTAAGTTTTAACTGTCTCAATGGACAATTCTGTGCACTTTGGTGTTTCAGAAATCAATAACACATATGCTGCTGTCCCAGAACATAACACATAGGTTTCCTTTTTATTTATATATATTGTAAACCTTAAATGATCTATAACCAATAAGATCAGCCTTGAGATCTCACACTAAAAGTAGCTACAGGCTACATGTTTACACCTGAGTGATGCATCGTTCCAGTCCAGTACACACCAAATATGATGAGAGATCGTATTTATTTACATTTTCTATAAATATGTCAGTGGCTGGACTATAAAAAAAGGTTTTTCAGTATTGTTGTTTGCATTGTCTACCTGTTGTTTTTTTACTTTTAAGTTTGGCATGTTACTGATTTAAAGTTACTGTGCTGATGTAAACAGTATTGGTTATAGTCTAGAAGTTATTTTAAAGGTTTACAACTTTAATAAAGGTTTTTGCAGATAGGTTACAACACTCTTTGTAAGGTTAATGGCCGAGTTCACAATTAGGTCATCTATGCAATTTTGTGCATAACCTTTTTGTTTGCTTTAATATTTGTTTAAGTCCAGACAGAATATTGGATTGCATGAAACATTTTCCAATATTGTTAACTCAAGAATTGAACAAACCTATGCAAATACTTAAGATTTTGTAGTATGACATCACAATTCATGACAGTGTATATAAAATTTTGCAAGCTATTCAAGAGTTGATGAGATGTGGTAAAACTTTGATACATTAAATCTTTATTATATCCAAATATCCTGCAAAGAACCTCAAAACTAAATATAAACTAAATAATTTAAGCAGTGAATATATACACATTTTCTGCAGTTTGAAGCACTAGCAACTTTTGTCTTAAATAACGGTACAGTGACATGAACTCAATACTACACAAATTTTTTTGTAAAAAATAATCCAACAAATGTGCTTTAATATGAGTTTATCGTCAATTTACTATGCAAATTATTGATAAAGGCAAAGGGCCAATTTTGCCATGGACATTTTTTTCAAGCTCCCATATTAGATTTGTTTGGTTTATATTTGTGTCATTGAATGTAAAACTGTGTGGGCGTGACTGCAATTCGATATTACACAGGTAGACTTTGCAAACACTTAAGGATGTATAGTGAAAGTGATGAAATATGGAATAGCATCATGTGTTTGTGTGAAGACAGAAGTGTTCTGAACTTGATCTAAAAGAGCAGGAAGCAGTATTGACCTGGATTTGGTGAAGTTCCCACCAGTGTTTAATAGAAAGTTCACACAGGTTATTGGTATATGGACTGAGGATGTTACATGCCAAACCATTTTTTTGATCTACCCCATTTGATTTTGCCAAGCTAAAAAAGTGCATGTGATTGTATAGAGAGCTAATCTGTTGTGACATTATGACATTCCTTAAGGTAGCGCACCCCTAATGATTTCCCGCGATTTATTTTACGATCATTGCCGATCTTCAATGATCGGTTATTTCCGAGAAATGCATTTTATTTTTTTCAAACTTTGAATTTTGATATATGTTTATGTAATTCCTTTAGAATACATTATTTTCACAATAAATATTGACTTTGATCAAAATATAATTTGAAAAAAATACGATTTCGCGATTTCTTCAAAGATCGACGAGCCTTTTTACCTGTTTACTTATGGATATGTAATTTAAGCTAGCACAATTGTGAAGTTGTCATGGCCGAGTGGTTAACGCGATTGACTGCAAATCTTTTGGGATCTCCCGCGCAGGTTCGATACCTGCCGACATCGCATACTTTTTGCGACGAGTTTTATTTCTTTTATAATGTAATTTGATTTAATATAGCATATATGCTATGTTTATTGTTAAATATGTTAAAATTTTTATGCACATCCTTCAATTTTTAAAATTAAAACGTTTTGGCTAAATTGGTTGATTTACTGCTGAAAATACGAATGATGCATGTTGCCTTTTTATTTTTATTTCAAAAAGTAAACGGTAAATCTGTCTTTTTCTTGTTATTTTTTTGCTGTATATAGTGTTTCTATAAAAACTACGTTTAAAATATAACTTAAATGATACTATTTTGAATTGTATGACACTTTGTTTTTAACCGACTCAATTTTTACTTGGCTGAAATAACTTACTTTTCATGGCCCTTTTCCATAGATAACAATTTGTAAAAAATAAATGTCTGTAAAAGAATACTTATTTCATCTTGTTTAAACTTTAAACACCTTTACTGCATCTGTAAACGCCAACTGCATGCCCATATTTGGAAATTTGAATGAATTATGGAACTTTTATATACCCCATGGGTGAAAATAAACTAGACAAAAGCCGAGCGGGGGTGGTTTTGAAAAAAATGGTATATTTTTTTTTAAAAACATGGAAAGCCTTCCTACAAATTTGCATGTAGTTCAGTGAAATGATGCTGATTAAGAAAATTATTAATTAGATTATATTTGGATATGTGCCCATTAGAGGTGTGCTACCTTAATTGCATGTGTTTGCATAAATTTTCCAGTTTTGGCGGTATAATATCCAATACAAAACTGAATGAGGTTTTATTAAGTGTCTGCCATTGAATAAGAACAAAATTATTGACTGAGGTTTTATCAAGTTTCCACCATTTAAGTAGAACAAGGCTTTTGAAGTAGAACAAGACTATTAATTGAGGGTGTATACAGTGCCTACCAGTGAAGTAGAACACAACTATTGACTGAGAGTGTATCAAGTGCCTACCAGTGAAGTAGAACAAGACTATTGACTGAGAGTGTATAAAGTGCCTACCAGTGAAGTAGAACAAGACTATTAACTGAGAGTGTATAAAGTGCCTACCAGTGAAGTAGAACAAGACTATTCACTGAGGGTGTATAAAGTGCCTACCAGTGAAGTAGAACAAGACTATTGACTGGGGGTGTATAATGTGCCTACCTGTGAAGACTATTGACTGAGGGTGTATAAAAGTGCCTACCAGTGAAGTAGAACAAGACTATTGACTGAGTGTGTATAAAGTGCCTACCTGTGAAGACTATTAACTGAGGATGTATAAAGTGCCTACCAGTGAAGTAGAACAAGACTATTAACTGAGGGTGTATACAGTGCCTATCAGTGAAGTAGAACAAGACTATTGACTGAGGGTGTGTAAAGTGCCTACCAGTGAAGTAGAACAAGACTATTGACTGAGGGTGTATAAAGTGCCTACCAGTGAAGTAGAACAAGACTATTGACTGAGGGTGTATAAAGTGCCTACCTGTGAAGACTATTGACTGAGGGTGTATAAAAGTGCCTACCAGTGAAGTAGAACAAGACTATTGACTGAGTGTGTATAAAGTGCCTACCTGTGAAGACTATTGACTGAGGGTGTATAAAAGTGCCTACCAGTGAAGTAGAACAAGACTATTGACTGAGGGTGTATAAAGTGCCTACCAGTAAAGAAGAACAAGACTATTGACTGAGGGTGTATAAAGTGCCTACCAGTGAAGTAGAACAAGACTATTGACTGAGGGTGTATAAAGTGCCTACCTGTGAAGTAGAACAAGACTATTGACTGAGGGTGTATAAAGTGTCTATCAGTGAAGTAGAACAAGACTATTAACTGAGGGTGTATACAGTGCCTACCAGTGAAGTAGAACAAGACTATTGACTGAGTGTGTATAAAGTGCCTACCAGTGAAGTAGAACAAGACTATTGACTGAGGGTGTATAAAAGTGCCTACCAGTGAAGTAGAACAAGACTATTGACTGAGTGTGTATAAAGTGCCTACCTGTGAAGACTATTGACTGAGGGTGTATAAAAGGTCTACCAGTGAAGTAGAACAAGACTATTGACTGAGGGTGTATAAAGTGCCTACCAGTGAAGTAGAACAAGACTATTGACTGAGGGTGTATAAAGTGCCTACCAGTGAAGTAGAACAAGACTATTGACTGAGGGTGTATACAGTACCTACCTGTGAAGTAGAACAAGACTATTCACTGAGGGTGTGTACCAGTGAAGTAGAACAAGACTATTAACTGAGGGTGTATACAGTGCCTACCAGTGAAGTAGAACAAGACTATTGACTGAGGGTGTATACAGTATCTACCAGTGAAGTAGAACAAGACTATTGACTGAGGGTGTATACAGTGCCTACCTGTGAAGTAGAACAAGACTATTGACTGAGGGTGTATACAGTGCCTACCTGTGAAGTAGAACAAGACTATTGACTGAGGGTGTGTACAGTGCCTACCTGTGAAGTAGAACAAGACTATTGACTGAGAGTGTATAAAGTTCCTACCTGTGAAGTAGAACAAGACTATTGACTGAGGGTGTATAAAGTGCCTGACAGTGAAGTAGAACAAGACTATTGACTGAGGGTGTATAGAGTGAATTAGAACAAGGCTTGTATAAAGTGCCATTGGGTGTTTAGGATGCATCCCCAGGGTAAGACTGGCAGTGAGCCCTTGTCAGAATGGTCCCCAGGGGCCCGCACCTCGTACAAACAGATGATTTCCTTTGAGGACATGGAGACACTATCACTGCCCTCAGGTACAGAGAAAGCTGCTTTGCTCTCCTGAATTAATTGAGCCTCACTGTGTGAAAAGGGGATCTAATGGCATGTGCACAAGGTGTTGACCCAGATTAGCCTGTGCAGTGATATTTTTCATTTAAAGAAAGTCTCTTCTCAGCAAAAATTAAGTTTAGGCAGAAAGTGTCGTCCCTGATTAGCCTGTGCAAACTGGACAACACTTTACGTACATGCATTAAGCCAAGCTTTCCCAGAATACGGCTCAAATAATTTCAAAACAACGGGTACTTTATGTGGACATGCATCACTATTTGTAAATGATTGTACATGAAATTCTTTTTATTAATGGTCATGCTAAATGATATAAGTTCTATTTCACTGTTGGTGGATTGAAGAATATCACCACAAAAATCTCATTCTATAAAAAGCTTCCATGTGTTTTTTTGTCAAAGTTTAGGTCCAAAATCAGCCCCATTCCCAATATTAAAATAATATATTTTTTCTCCAAGACTACCTTAAATTCCAAATTGAAGGTTTCCAAAAACATATGTTTATATTTTTTTAATTTATTGGATTTTTTTTTATCTCCCTATCTCTATAAGTTAAATTTTAGTAATACTGTCATATTTAAAACACTTTTATTTTGAATCTATTTAGTATTTAGTATTTGTTTGCAAAAATAAACAACAATACCAATTTCCCTATTTATGTCAAAACAATGTATTTTACCCAATCTTAAGGGCCAAAATAATATGGCCCCATTCCAAACATGGTGGAAAAACACTGCATCATCATAAATATTATCATCATCATCATTAATCATCATTAATCATCATCATCATCATCATCACATTCCTCATCTAATTTGACATCATCAATATCAGTTTAATCAGCTTTGTTCAGCATTATTCAGTCATCCACAATAATTGTTATTTCTGAAATGATTTTCTAGCAAAACTTAATTAAGAGTCATAAAATGTCATCTTGTTCCAAACAGAATATTACATCTTACAGCATTTCTTCTTTACTCTGTTTTTTGTTTACCAAAAATTATCTTGATTACATTCTCTTTCTTGATTATTTTTCATTCTTATTTTGTTTTAATGTCCAGAATAAATGCAATAATGTGTCTCCTCATTCTTGTTACATACATATAATATCTTTTATATTTTGTAGGTGTGCACTTGTTTTGCTAATGTTTCATTGTGGCATATTATTACAGTGTCTATAAGATTAAATGCAACTTGATAAGTGCAGGAGAATACTTGTGTGTCTTAACCCTTTCCCAGTCAGAAGCAAAGTGCAAACAGCATAAAACTTGAACAGCCTGCGAGTAACTCGCAGTCTGTTCAGGTTTTATGCTGTTTGCTGCTCATCAGTATCTAAGGGTTGAAAATGAAGCCTTTAAAACTTGAATATAGTAAGAAAGGTCTTAAGTTATATTTAACTTTCTTAGGGACTACAAATGCCGCATAATACATATCTAAGTGGTAAAAGGTTAATCAGTCATGATGTAAATACACAGGTTATATGACCAGTAACTGAGATCATGTGACAGTCATGCATCATAATTTAAATACCTTAAACATACCATCTTGGCATACGTGTTTTCATTATTGAAGACGTATAAGATATGCAAAGTGTATGTGAATCGCTTGACTGGGTTTTATTTTGCTATTCAGAGATTCGATTGGCTTTGTTGTGTGCAAATACAGCTCGAATAATGGTTCAAGGCTGTGTGGGATTTACTTATGAGTGATCAGAAAGTTTGAAATATTATGTACAGTTTTGCTTTAAGCTTGTTCAGTTAACCATAAGAAGTATTTAATAAATAAATGGATAAATAAAAACTATGCACTATTGCACAACATATTTTTAGAGATATGTTAAGTTGATATTTGTTAACCTGGGTGTTTTACAAAATAACTTGAAAGTCCATTTAAGAAACATTAAAATATTGTTCAGTTGTTATTTTAATTGATATTCCATTTTTCTATTGATCATTTACTTTGGATAATTAAGTTATGACATTCAACAATTACACCGGACGTATTTTAATTCTGTTCATAAACTGTTGTGATTAATTTACACACTTGTGAAATGGATAGTGCCAGGCTAGTAGATGAGGATGAGGATGTGGTGTGTGAGGTCCAAGGTAGGTGTTGTGGGTGAACCTAGCTCTGGGAAAACTGGGCTTAATGCATCTGCGTAAATGCCAATCCAGATTATTCTGTGCAGTCTGCACAGGCTTATCAGTGAGGAGACTTTCCGCCACAAGTGGATTTTTGTTTATCAGAGATTTATTCCTTCAAACGAAAACTTCCGTACACCTGGAAAGTGTTGTCCCTGATTAGCCCGTTGGGACTTGATCTGGGATGACACTTTAAGCACATGCATTAAGCCCTGTTTTCCCAGGTAGATGTTAGGTGGATCTTCTTTACTGGGTATTATGTATGATTCATCATCATTAGTGTTTCTTTTATAATTTTTGCCAAACTTTGTATTTATAATGAAGGATTTAGTCCAACTAATTTCACAAAATACTTGACAGTGGAGGATTTATGTCAGTTTATTCATTCAAGCATTCCTTCAACTTATTAAAAAACACACAGAGGTAAAGCCAGAGTGATAGATATGATAGATTGTAATCAATGTGCTATATTATTAATGAAATACATGTATTCCTTCTTTTTACAAACCATGCAATCACTTCGGCTATAAGAAGTCATTAATGCGATTGAAATTGATACACAATGTGAAAGAATACGCTGATTGCCAATCAACATTTCTGGCCATTCATCTGATAGTATCATTAGCCATCAGAACTCACCGTTTTCTCCCCCCCTCCCCTCCCCATGATTGTGTCGCAAGGTTCAGTATAAGGAGAACTTATTCTGCCTTGCTATATGAGCTAGCGTTTATAGTGACGTGGTAGAATGTCTGCCTGATTTGGAACCTGCAGGTCCCGGGTTCAATCCCCATTGTGGTTGGGGATTTTCCGGCTGGGTTACATGATGGGTAGTTGTGTACCCCATTTCTGCATGCAGCCACCTTGTTACCTTCATAGAGCTGCTTTTGTTAAAGCAGCAGTACTGCTTGTACAGTTCTTCATGTTTAAATGGTGATATCAATAATAGCATGACCTTGAAAATAAAACCAAACTAGTTTGTGATGATATTGTGATTAGAGATAACAGCCTTTTATGGAGTTTTCCGTATAAAGAAAGTATATTCTAAACGAAAATGCAGTTCAGAATGAAAGTGATGTCCCTGATTAGCCTGTGCAGACTGCACAGGCAATCCGGGACAACAGTTTACACACATGCATTTGTAAGCCAAATTTTCCCAGCACAAGGCTTTAATGATGATATCAATAAAAACTGCGTAATGAAAAAATACAAAACTAGGTTGTGACGATATAATGCTTTATAGATATAGAATTATTATTTGATGTTCGTATTTACAATAAAAGGATTGAATGCAAATATTTTATATGTGTAACTGAGATGTTAATCTGGTATGATTTGCAAAATTGTAAACATTCTTCAATGTACTTTAAAAAAGTTTTAAAATGGTTTTATTATTATTAGTATCAACAGTGTATTTTGAATAATTTTAACATTTAACTACCAGTATGTATTATGAATTTTGTCTGTTACAAAAGGGCATTGTTTGGATGAATAAAAAAAGGTGGTTGTGTGATTATGTCCATGCATTTGTGCATTTTAAAGTCAGTGTGTTCACGACTTCAGATTACAAAGCTGTGTGGATCTATTGTATCTGATATTGAAATGTTCAGCAGATAGATTGGTTTCACACCCAACTTGTAACATATTCTTTAATTTTATTGTACCATGACATTCAAGTCATGTGCCATAGCGTTCTCTTTTAAATGCTTATTTGATACCATGTACTTCACATACAGACTGTAAAATGTAACACAATATTTCACTTTGATGAAACAACCATTTTATAAAAATGTTCACATACATTCATATTTATATTACATTTTTAATATTGAGAACGTTTAATCAATAGTGTAAATTAATATACAAGCATCAGCCTAGATTTCATAAGGGCCGTCCTCTGTTAAAAGGGGGTTTAATGCATGTGCCATAAGTATTGTCCCAGATTAGCCTGTGCAGTCCACACAGGCTTATCAGGAACAAGTTACACTTTCCGCCTAAACTGGATTTTTGCTAAGCAGATACTTTCTTAAAACAAAAATATCTTAAAAGCGGAAAGTGTCATCCCAGATAAGCCTGTATGCACTGCACAGGCTAATCTGGGACGACACTATGCAAATGCATTAACCACCCTTTTTACAGATCACGGCCTATAATTATTTATTGCTGTTGTTTTCTTTCATGGTATTTGTATGTTTTCTTCTGTAATATTTCTTTGTTGTATAAGATATCATGTTGTATCATGTGCAGGTAATGTTTTAGCCATTGGTACATGGCTTGTGTTACTGTTATGGCTTAAGCCTATCTTATTTTGTTGCTTGAAAACATGTGGGCTGAATGCTCAGAAAGTTTAGTGTCGTCCCAGAAAATCAGGGATGACATATTCTGCCTTAATTGGATTTTCATTATAAAGAGACTTTAAAGTAAAACATACCACAAAAGAGGAAAGTGTTGACCATGAAAGTTTAGTGTCGTCCCAGAAAATCAGGGATGACATTTTCTGCCTTAATTGGATTTTCATTATAAAGAGATTTTAAAGTAAAACATACCACAACAGAGCAAAGTGTGGACCCTGATGAGTAGTGCTGCAACAATATACCGGTATATCGGTATATATCGCAATACGCAATCCGCATATTGTATTGCGATACGATTTTCGTCATACCGGTACGAAAATTTTACAAACATGCGTCTACATTTCGTTCAGAAAAGCCATCCAAAATAATGATATCAAGGTAAACAAAACAAAGCGGTATTTTGTAAAAATAAATTGTTACGTACAAATGGCATTCTAAAAAGTCTATTATACAGAGTAGCGTTGTTACATGGGAGCATCAATTCTATGCTTTTAAACGAATTATCGTTGAATTAATTACGCACAACTAAATGTTTCTTTCGATTCTGAAATGAGCATTATTAAATTTGTAATCCGAATTTCGGAAACATGCTTCCGAAATGTAATGCTAACGCGACAATAAAAAAAGTGCTTTATTCTTTTTCTCAATAAAAAGCGAAAGCGCGCAAAAATTATACAGACATGTAGAACGTCGCGTGCAAAGTGTGCGTGTATTTGTGTTGTATAAAACGGGAACATCACGTCAGGCGATTTACGCATGTTCAGTGGGAAAAAAAAACGCCCGATTGGAAGTTATTTCATCACATCTTTAAATAGTAACAAATGCCAAAATGTATTTGATATGTAAGAAAATTGGTGAATGTTTGTGTTTTGTGTTATTCTTGAGCATTTTTATAGTAAACATTTACCAGAATTTGCTTTAAAACTGGAATATACGGGATTATCGGGTAATTGGCCAGTCATAATTTTGGTACAAGTAAGCAATATATTGCGATATATTGCAATACGGGTTTTTGAGCTGACAATATATTGCAATAGGCTTTTTGGCGTATTGTTGCAGCACTACTGATGAGCTTATGCTGATTGCTCAGCCTAATCTGGGACGACACTTTACACAAATGCATTAAGCACCATCTTCCAAGAGCGAGTCTCGTACATTGGTAGCAGTTTGTTACAGAAGCAGCTAGGGATGTTCTTCAAGGCTTAAGACCGTACAAAGTGTAATGTTTAAGCCAAGGGTACAGGGCGTGTTTAACAGGGGGCTTCTAACTGTTTACGGCTTACCCCTGTCTCTTTGTGTTACATTGGCAGTGGTTTGTCACTGAAGCAACATGGGATGTTCTTCAAGGCAAAAGACAGTACAAAGTGTTTCGTGCTGTGTTTCAGATGATGGAATCCAGGGAGATGAGGCCGTGTCTACTGATCCCAGTGGGAAGAGGATCAAGACCAGGGTATGGTAATCTGTTGAATATCCCATGACCGCTTAGATAAGCATTTGAACACGTTTATTGTCCCGTAGAAAATCAAATCAAAGACTTTTCTTAATATTTTTAAGTTATAAAGAGTTTATTTCTAACCGTTAGATAGTGATGAGCTGCAAACAGCATAAAACCTGTTGCTCACAGGCTGTTCTGGTTTTATGCTGGTTGTATCTTGCCGTTTTCAAGTTGCTTGTTAGTTGGAAACGGATATGAAGTACTTGTTGTATTTGATTGTATTTTATAAGTATAATTTCTATGAAAGCTTAAGATGATATATTTGAAACAAGCAACTTTTGTATCAGCTTTATTTCTTAAAACATTGTAAAACAGCTTTTTTATTTTGCAAAACTTAGTTGTTCTGTTATGATGTATCACCATTTAGCTCTTCTCGAAATAGCCCGAGCTGTAAAGCTTGCCCAAATGTCAGTGTTTCGGTCTGTGTAATGCTCTGGTTATGGTAAATGTGCAATGTCTTCATGTCACTGTTAATACTGCAGGTATTCAATGGAAAATTCATGCATGTGTTTAAAGTCTTTGTTCGAGATAACTGACCAAATGCTATAACTCTAACTTGCAATTTATCAGAATTATGCATATTTTGTACTTATAAAATTGCTGATAAAAATTTGCATGCAACTACTTTCTCTAGCTCACATGTGGATCTAGCACTGGGTTTCATTTGGGACCTGTTGGGCTAAGGTCAAGGTTACTGTTGCTAAAAATAGATAATCTTCACCAGACTGGGCGAATGTGCTGACTGGTCTGGAGCTATGCTGAGCTGGGTATGGAATAAGACCCATTTTAGCATGATGGGGCTAAGTTAATATTGCTGTGTCTGCTTTGAAAGGGCCGCAACTTGCTGTTTGACGATGGAGAGAGCTGTATCGACTACGTGCTGGCCTGGCAGGTACCAAAGAAAGTCAACGAGGCTTCAGGACTGGCAGAGAAAGCGAGAGAAAACTTTGAAAAGAACCTCTTAGACGAGGGTCTCAAACTGGAGTATGACAAGGTCAGGGGAAGTTAGCTTTTCGTGGGCCCATATTCACCTAAAAATTGCTTAGTCTTATATCTAAGAATAAAGAATATTTTTTGAATTTGAACATTAAAATATTGCAATCATTTAGTCTTTAGCATTAACCATTTCTATCATCATCATTCTAACATTTCGTTACTGTCAAGCCACCAGTGGTAGCCTGTATATATTTAAATCCTGGCTGTTTTTATTAGCTCACCTGTCACGAACACAAAGTGGCATGGTGGGGTTATGTGACCGCATGATGTCCGGCGTCCCTTGTGCGTGCGTGCGTCCATCAACAATTTGTTTGTGTAGACAGTAGAGGTCACAGTTTTCATCCAATCTTTATGAAATTTGGTCAGAATTTTTATCTTGATGTAATCTGGGTTGGGATTGTATTTGGGTCATCTGGAGTCAAAAACTAGGTCACTAGGTCAAATAATAGAAAAACCTTGTGTAGACAATAGAGGTCACAGTTTTCATCCAATCTTTATGAAATTTGGTCAGAATGTTAATCTAGATGAACTCTGGGTTGGGATTGTATTTGGGTCATCTGGGGTCAAAAACTAGGTCACTAGGTCAAATAATAGAAAAAACTTGTGTAGTCAATATAGGTCACAGTTTTCATCCAATCTTTATGAAATTTGGTCAGAATATTCATCTTGATAAAATCTGGATTGGGATTGTATTTGGGTCATCTGGGGTCAGAAACTATGTCTCTAGGTCAAATCATAGAAAAACATTGTGTAAACAATATAGGTCACAGTTTTCATCCAATCTTTATGAAATTTAGTCAGAATATTTATTTTGATAAAATCTGGATTGGGATTGTATTTGGGTCATCTGGGGTCAGAAACTAGGTCACTAGGTCAAATCATAGAAAAACATTGTGTAAACAATATAGGTCACAGTTTTCATCAGATCTTAATGAAATATGGTCAGAATGTTTATCTTGTTAAAATCTTGGTTGGGATCGAATTTGGGTCATCTAGGGTCAAAAACAAGGTCAAAGTTAAAAATAGCTACGTGTGTAGACAGTAGTGGTCACAGTTTTCATCCAAACTTAATAAAATTTGGCCAGAATGTTAATCTTGATGAAACCTGGGTGCGAATTGTATTTGGGTCATCTGGGGTCAACAACTAGGTCACTAGGTCAAATCATAGAAAAACCTAGTGTAGACAATAGAGGTCATACTTTTCATCTGATCTTAATGAAATATGGTCAGAATGTTTATCTTGAAAATATCTGATTTTGGATTGTATATGGATCATCTGGGGTCAAAAATTAGGTCACCAGGCCAATTCTAGTAAAACCTTGTTGAAGAAAGAGGTCACAGTTTTCATCACGTCTTTATGAAATTTTGTCAGAATGTATTAATTGATGAAATCTGGCTTGGGATTGTATATGGGTCTGATTTTAGTTGATGTAGCAAGGTTAGTCAGGTGAGCGATTCAGGGCCATCATGGCCCTCTTGTTTTTATTCCAAGTCTTTTCTTTATTCTTAAGTCTAAGAATGGGATAGTGAATGTGGGCCTTGATTTATATGCCCTTCGTTTTCACACATATCAATTCTCTGCTTTGGGAATGAATTCAGTACCTAATGTTTTCATTCTAAACAGACAAAATAACAATATTTGAAATTGGGAATGGGACCTTTGAACTGACCCTGTTGTAAAAAAAAACACCAAATAAGCCACGCTTATGCAAAGTGCATAAAGTATCATCCCTGATTAACCTTGTCAGTCTGCAATGGCTTATCAGGGACAACACTTTCGGCCTAAACTGGATTTTTGCTATGAAGAGACTTCCTTTAAACATAAAATACAATTAAAGCAGAAAGTGTTGTCCCTTATTGGCCTGTGCAGGCTAATCTGGGTTGATGCTTTACGCACATGCATTAAGCCCCATTCTTTCAGAGCAAGAAACCCAATCAATGGTTCTTACAAACCTCACATTGCTTGTGTTTTCACAAACCTCACAATACTTGCTGTTTCACAAACCTCACATAACTTGTGTTTTCACAAACCTCACATTACTTGTGTTTTCACAAACCTCACAATACTTGCTATTTCTCAAGCCTCACATAACTTGTGTTTTCACAAACCTCACATTACTTGTGTTTTCATAAACCACACATTGCTTGTGTTTTCACAAACCTCACATTACTTGTGTTTTCACAAACCTCACATTACTTGTGTTTTCATAAACCACACATTGCTTGTGTTTTCAGAGTGATGAGGATGTGCACTACGTAAAAGTACATGCCCCATGGGAGGTGCTGACCCGCTACGCTGAGATCCTCAAGGTCAAGATGAAGATGAAGAAGGTAACCATGGAAACAGATATAAGTTAATAGTCTAGGCATTTATTCACAAAGCTTGTGGATGGTATTGTCAGCTGCAGCATTGTTGTTTTCATAGCTTCATTGGACTATGATGAGGTCAAACATTTATAGGCCTACATGTATTTTTATAGTCCTGGACATAATTTGTTTGGGACACAGACTGAGAACTAAATTTCACTCTACTAGTATTTTATGAAATAGAGTACTTGTTAATGTTCCAACTTGTCCAGCTGATGTGTATCAATCATACCAACAAGCACTGCTGTGGTTGAGCGAGGATTCAGCACCATGAACCTGCTGTGCTCCCCATTTCACAGCACATTCACACAAAGCAAACTTACTCATCTGATGCTTACCTGCATTTAAGGTCAAAATAACAAATACATACTAATTTATTTGTTAAACCTCTGACTTATTTAAGCATGATAAATTCACAATGTTTTCCCAAAATGAGCCGTTTCATCGAAGCGAAAATTCCCAAAATGAAGAATTTTGTCGATTAAAAATTCCCAATACGGTCAGACTCCTTTCCCCAAAATAGGCAGAAAAACCCCTGTTTATATTTACCTGTAACGCTTTCTTTTGCATTTTAGCATACAATATTTAAATACATATTTTTTACAAATAACAATTGAAATGAAACATGGCTTGATGAACTTTTCAAAGCTCTCAATGATTCATCAAAAGATTGATAGCACATAAATAGTAACAGCATCAGAACGCGAAAAACAGATAAGCACATGCCATTTTTAGCTCATCTTTTTTTGAAAAAAAATTATGAGCTATTGTCATCACCTTGGCGTCGGCGTCGGCGTTGGCGTTGGCGTCGGCGTCCGGTTAAGTTTTGCGTTTAGGTCCACTTTTCTCAGAAAGTATCAATGCTATTGCATTCAAACTTGGTACACTTACTTACTATCATGAGGGGACTGGGCAGGCAAAGTTAGATAACTCTGGCGTGCATTTTGACAGAATTATGTGCCCTTTTTATACTTAAAAAATTGAAAATTTTGGTTAAGTTTTGCGTTTAGTTCCACTTTTCTCAGTAAGTATCAATGCTATTGCATTCAAACTTGGTACACTTACTTACTATCATGAGGGGACTGGGCAGGCAAAGTTAGATAACTCTGGCATGCATTTTGACAGAATTATGTGCCCTTTTTATACTTAGAAAATTGACAATTTTGGTTAAGTTTTGTGTTTAGGTCCATTTTATTCCTTAAGCATCAAAGCTATTGCTTTCATACTTGCAACACTTACTAACTATCATAAGGGGACTGTGCAGGCAAAGTAATGTAACTCTGACTGGCATTTTGACAGAATTATGTGCCCTTTTTATACTTAGAGAATTGAAAATTTGATTAAGTTTTGTGTTTAGGTCCACTTTATTCCTACAGTATCAAAGCTATTGCTTTCATACTTGCAAGATTTATGAACTATCATAAGGGGACGGTGCAGGCAAAGTTATGTAACTCTGACTGGCATTTGGACGGAATTATGGGCCCTTTATACTTAGAAAATTGAAAATTTGGTTAAGATTTATGTTTTGGTCCACTTTACCCCTAAAGTATCATAGATATTGCTTTCATACTTGGAACACTCACAAACTATCATAAGGGTACAGTAAAAGGACAAGTTGCATAACTCTGGTTGTCATTGTTACGGAATTATGGCCCTTTTTTGACTTAGTAACTTTTAATATATGGTTAAATTTTGTGTTTAGATCCACTCGAAGTATCAAGGCTATTGCTTTCAAACTTCAAATACTTACATGCTATCATGAGGTTACTGTACCTGGCAACTTGAATTTTACTTTGACCTTTGAATGACCTTGACTCTCAAGGTCAAGTTATTAAATTTTGCTAAAATTGCCATAACTTCTTTATTTTTGATTAGATTTGATTGATACTTTGATGAAACTACTCTTACCTGACATACCACAATAGACTTCACCCAAACCATCCCCCGTGCCCTCCCCCCCCTCCCCCCTCCCCCCCCCCTAATTTTTTTTATTTATTTTTTTTTTTTTTTTAAGATAATCTCACAAATGACCACCACACCCTCACACTATACCCCCCCACCCCACCCCCACCCCCAATTTTTTTTTTTTTTTTTAAGATCATCTCACAAATTATCACCACACCCTCACACTATAACCCCACCCCCCCCCCATTTTTTTTTTTAAACGGTTATGTTTGAAATACCGTCCAACCATCGCACCCAAACCCCCCCCCCCCCACCCCCCCCCCCCCCCCACCCCCCCCCCCCCCCCCCCCCCCCCCCGATTTTTTTTTTTTTTTTTTCGCTTTTTTGGAAGATAATGTAATAAATGTCCACAACCCCACACTATACACCCCTCTTCACTCCACTCCTCCCTCCTTTGTGATTGAAAATGAGAGTCCCTTCACCTTTAAAAAGAAAATAGATGAGCGGTCTGCACCCGCAAGGCGGTGCTCTTGTTTAAACCTTTATTTGCATCAAATGATACATTTTCACACTTTAAATGTCAAATGCCCCAGTAATAGACACCAAGTACTGAATCTACCCAGGAAACGGACTCTAGACTGTATCAATGACCTTTAGGTTTTCAATGCAATTGCAATCAAGCTTAAGAAAATAGGATTTGACCTTTACAGTGTTTAATAGTTGTTTATTTGCTTTTCAGACTATAGTGGCAGAGGGGATTGAACAGAAGTATTCCAAATGGGAGGTAACACAGATAGTCTCTATATTACAAAATTGTAATTTGTAACACTCACTGTTTTTATGCATGTATTTATAGAATAAGTCATTTATGTGTCGTTTCTTTTGTTGTTTTGACTATTTGAGCAAGTTTAGGTAACATGATTGATTTCTACCATGCACACATTTTACTTTCTGAAAAGAAACTTTTGGATAAAGTGATATTTTGTAGGTACCTCAATTTGATGCATGACAGCAATTATTTCAATGAGTTCCTCTTTATAATTTTCGTACATGGCACAGCTTAGAACAAAAATTATGTTTCTGTTTCTTGCTTTATCTGATTATATATCCTGTTTATTTGCTAGAATATTTTATAGGTAGAAAATTTGAATGGCAAAATGTAGGGCTTCTTTGCTTCTATGATTTAATTGAAAACATATTGTGCACTCTCTGGGATAACAGGTCATACCTGGTGGGATTTTTAAAAATATTTTTAAAATATTATATTATGTTACATATGGGCCGTGCTCTGTGGAAAGGGTGTTAAATTCCTGTGCATAAAATGTTGTCCCAGATCAGCCTGTGCAGTCCAGGGCAACAGATAAGGATCGTTTTATCGTTTTTACAATTTGTATTTGACAGAAAATGAATTGAAATAAAAAATTGATCGTACAATAAACAATTACGAAAATTGGAAAACGAATTGCAATCGATTCTTTGTTGTTTTATTTTACCGATTCCCTCTGTAATGTGTTTGATTTGAATAAGTATATTGTAACCTTTAGTGCGGTCGTAATATTAGTGAGAAGTTTATATGAACACCGGTTCAGAACGGTGTCTACATAACCTTTTTTTTCCGTCAAAAAAAATCGCAAAAATGTCGACATCTAGTTCTGAACGCGGACGATCTAAGAAAATTTCATTAGCCGCGTGCACGCCTAATATGTGTCAATTTGTAATGCGAAACGAACAGTCAGGTAAATACGTTGTAGAATGTGTTTTATCAGAATTAATATCACAGGTAGTGATAGAAAAGGCAAAATTATGTGCATAACACCGCGACGATTCAGTGTCCGAGAAACAATTAACCACGTGGAAAAATGAATTGCCCTGGGTTGTCTTACATGGAGAGGGCTTTCTAATGCACCTTAAGTGTAACCGAACATTAAACTGCTCATCTTATCCAGAAATAAAGCTAAGTTTTTTTATCAACTTTAAAAAACTTTTTGACAAATTGATTTGAGGGATAAAAACTAATTGTTTCAAAAAGCTTGCAGTGAAAACTAATTGACATCAAATCTTATCTGTTGCCCTAGCAGTCTGCACAGGCTAATCAGGGAAGACACTTTCGGCTTTTTTGATATTTTTTGTGTGTAAAGATAGTCTCTTCGTAGTGAAAATCCATTTAAGGCGGAAAGTGTTGTCCCTGATTAGCCTGTGCAGACTGCATAAGCTAATCTGGGACGACACTACTCACATGCATTTAACTCCCTTTTCTCAGAGCATGTCTATATCTTTACAATCATATGTATCTCAGCACCAATGTACGCCTTGGTTTGATTTGGTTTTGTATGCGAACATTTACAATCTGCTTTACAGGAGTCTATAGATATGGTAAGTTTCTGTAGAAAGTGAACATTTTCTGACACTTGAACTTTACCCTCTAGAACCCTTGAATGTTTTATTTTATTTTAACATTGTATTTTGAATGCTGTGTGTTAACAATTAAGCAAAAACATATACAATTGTTGGTTTCCTTTACATCTTTAATGCCTGGGGGGGGGAATAAACTTATAGTTTTTCAATGCATATTTTTAAAACATAGTTCGCAATTATGTACACTTCAACACCGATATTTCGAAGTCGTCGGGACCGTTAAGAAAACTTCGGATTAATGATAATTCGAAATAAACATTTGACAGAAGACTTCTTTGATTCTCTAAAAGTAAAACGCTATGGACTTCGCATGGTTCGGTTATACGCTACTATTAATAATTGTTTTACTTAAAAACGTAAACTAGTCAGATAGCAATAGATTGCTACTGACAGAGGAATACAACGATTATTTTTCTTCTTTTTTATTTTCCTCTAATTACAGAACATATAAAATATAATCATATAATCAATAGCACAAAGTATCAGAACCTTGTTAGAGCCGTGTTGACAGTGTGTTTGCCGGAACACCAAATTATCTGCTATTTGCTACGCGCAGACGACAAAGGTGTAATAATCGGCTTTAGACAAAGGTGTGAACTTACGCTTAGTGTTTTTCAGTTTCGACTTCGGATTAAAGATTGATAATCAGGTGCGAATTTTATTGTTGGGACTGACAGAATCACTTCGAATTAACGATTTCTTCGGTTTAACGAAGTTCGGATTAACAATGAAATTTTACATTAAACAAAGAAGAACCAAAATCGGGACCCAAAATAACGGTGACTTCGGATTATCAGTGTTTGAAATAACGGTGTTGAAGTGTATGTAAAAATTTTAAAAACACCTCCCATCAAAGGAACACAGTCTTAGTTGTAATCTTAGTAATCGCTTCATTGTCACAATTTTGGCTCAATTTATATTTTTTCCAATACATATTTTCTTATTTTCTAGAATGAAAAAAGATTGGCAGGAAAATAATAAGATTTTTTTCAAGTGAACACCAACACACTTTGTTTAACGCCTTATGACAATTAGTAAGCCTCTTGCAGGGAAAAACAAGCGTTATGCATGCGTGTTAAGTCCCAGATAAGCCTGTACAGACAATACTGGCCTCTCACAATGACATTTTCCATAGAGACTCGATTTTCTTTATGAAGAGAATTTTTTTAAAGAAAGTGTCATTCTTGATAAGCCTCCGCAGATTGATAATATTGTTAACGTTGATCTTTAAGAAATGATAAACAAACTGATTTAGATTTAAACTGGTTCAAGATGTCTTAATTTTTACCTTAAAAAGTCTAAAAAAGTAAATATTTGCCGATTGACATTGTCTGGTGCTTGTGTATGAATTGATTGTCTGAAATGTTTTGTCATGATGTACTGAAATTCTGGGCATGATGATTTATTGTTTATTTTAATATACAGTGTTTCCAATATGTGCCAGTAGAGAATGTCCCTGATATGTGCCGATGTTTACCCTGTATTCATTGATTGCTATAAATACCCATACAGAATTCCATGGCATGTAAGGATGTATAACCTGTATACAATGAACGCAATGTGTGCTGATTCAGAAGTCTATGCCATCTACAGATTTATACCCTGAATATAGCGTTGGTGATGTGTGTCTATCTTTTTAAGTAAATTCCAATAATACAAATGAGCCATGCGCTGTGAAACGGGGGTTTCTTCCGCTTTTATGATATTTTCTGTTTACAGAATGTCTCTTCTTAGCAAAAATCCTGTTTAGACGGAAAGTGTTATCCCTGATTAGCCTGTGCAAACTGCACAGGCTTATCTGGGACGACAATTTATGCACATGCATTAAACCCCCTTTTTACAGAGCAATGCTCAAAGATTAAATTGTCATGGCCTCATGGTTTGGCTTGGGCTTATATTAACCAACCTGTTCTTAGATTTCAGAATAAAGAAAAAACTTAGATCCCCAAAATCTTTCTCCATAGTTAAAGTTTGAACATATATGGGTTACCTGTCATGTTTTCATACCTTTTACAACTTGTTCTATATAACAAATATAAGGCTTAAATTGGATATTTGGTCAAGATGAATTATGGGCCCTGCAATAGCATTTATACTACTGAGACTATAAATGAGCCGGCTGCTGGGAAAATGGGCCTTTATACATGTGGGTACAGTGTGGTCTTAGATAAGTCTGTGAAGTCTGCACAGGCTAATTAGAGGCAATAATTTCTGCTTTTATGTTTGGTTTTATTTTTAGCTCATCTATTTTTTGAAGAAAAAAAAAGACCTATTGTCATCACCTTGGCGTTGGCGTCCGCGTCCGGTTAAGTTTTGTGTTTAGGTCTATTTTTCTCAGAAAGTATCAACGTTATTGCATTCAAACTTGGTACACTTATTAACTATCATGAGGGGACTGGGCAGGCAAAGTTAGATAAATCTGGCATGCATTTTGACAGAATTATGTGCCCTTTTTATACTCAGAAAATTGAAAATTTGGTTAAGTTTTGTGTTTAGGTCCATTCTATTCCTGGTCCATTCTATTCCTTAAGTATCAAAGCTATTGCTTTCATACTTGCAACACTTACTAACTATCATAAGAGGACTGTGCAGGCAAAGTAACTCTGACTGGCATTTTGACAGAATTATTATTAGAAAATTGAAAATTTGGTTAAGTTTTGTGTTTAGGTCCACTTTATTCCTAAAGTATCAAAGCTATTGCTTTCATACTTGCAACACTTACTGTCCATCAAAAGGGGACTGTGCAGGCAAAGTTATGTAATTCTGACTGGCATTTTGACAGAATTATGGGCCCTTTAAATACTTAGAAATTGAAAATTTGATTAAGTTTTGTGTTTTGGTCCACTTTACTCCTAAAGTATCATAGATATTGTTTTCATACTTGGAACACTTGCAAACTATCATAAGGGGACAGTACAGGACAAGTCGCATAACTCTGGTTGTCATTTTGACGGAATTATGGCCCTTTTTTGACTTAGTTACTTTGAATGTATGGTTAAATTTTGTGTTTAGATCCATTTTACTTCTAAAGTATCAAAGCTATTGCTTTCAAAATTCAAATACTTTCATGCTATCATGAGGGTACTGTACCTGGCAAGCTGAATTTTACCCTGGCCTTTGAATGACCTTGGCTATCAAGGTCAAATTGTTAAATTTTGCTTAAATTGCCATAACTTCTTTATGTATGATTAGATTTGATTGATACTTTGACATAACAACTCTTACCTGACATACCTTAATAGACTCCACTTAAACCATCCCCCACCATCCAAGAATCCCCTCCCCCCCCCAATTTTTTTGTTTTCATTTTTTTTCAAAGATCATCTTATAAATGACTCACACTATACCCGCCCCCCCCCCCCCCCCCCCCCAATAAAAAAAAAAAAATTACTTTTTTTAAACATGGTTAAAAATCAAAAAAAAATTATTTTTTTATTTTTGAAATACCGTCCAACCATCCCACCCAAGAATACGGTGCTCTTGTTAAGTATGTCTTTTCTATAGGAAAATCTAGTTTAGGCAGAAAGTGTCATCCATGCTTAGCCTGTGCAAACTTCACATGCTAATCTGGGACATTACTTTGCGAACATGCATTAAGCCCCATTTTACCAGAGTGAGGCTCAAGCCTTTTTTCATAAGAAATATTTTATTAATTCTAAGCAACAAGTCATTTTCTTTTATACCTAATGATAAAATATGACATTTCTGCAGTGAAATAACAGCACTGAAAATATACAAATTGTTATTTTCACCTGTGAAAATAACAAATTTTCGGAACTTCTTTTTCTATTTTATGCGTGGCTGTTTTTGGAGACCTGAAACCCGTGGTATTGTCGTAGCCAACTCATCGTCCGGCGTCTGCCATCCCCCATCCGCGTCGTGCTAAAACCTTGACATTTGGCTCTAAAATCAAAGTGCTTCCACCTACAACTTTGAAACTTCATACGTAAATGCACCTTGATGAGTTCTACATGCCACACCCATTTTTGGGTCACTAGTTCAAAGGTCAAGGTCACTGTGACCACTAAATAAGAAAAAAATCTGACAAGCTTTAATTTATTCAAAACTGCACCCACAGCCGAGTGTTGGCACCCGTTATGCGATGCTCTTGTTAGATTATCATATCAAGATTTGCTATGTATTTTCTATGATCAGGAGTGAATTAAAATCAATATTGCATCAAATCCAACAATTTTTTTTTTTTTTGTTATGCTTTTTTCACTGTTTATTCACATTGTTAAAGAGTTAAACTGGATAATTTCGATGGATTTATGAAGTCAATTTGTGTATGGAAATGTATTAAGGCACGCCACGGGAGAAAGGGTAACTTTTCAGCGAAAGGGAAAAAGCTGTTAATTATTTTATTGAAAAAGGGGCATACAAATATAAAACTCATGAAAATATATTTTCACTCGTGAAATAACAAACGATCTTACACTGACATGAACAAATACCCTCTATATATTGAAAATATGTTTGTTATTCAGTTCCTTTGTAATTGCTGCATCGACTTAACCAGATAAGTAAGAAGTTCTTGCTTTGCAAATGTTCTTGCTGTTCTTGACGGATTGTGTTGTCTATGTGTTCGCAGTTGTTAGATGTTGCATAATATTCTCTGCATTCAAATGTTTCTTCCAATACAGATTTTAAAAAAAGAATGGTAAAGATACTAATTGTGTTCAAATGTACAAGACATTTATAAGTAGGTTTTAAAATTGGTTATTAAACAACAAAATACTAATTAAAAAAAATGTTATGAGGTCAAATAAATTGTTTTGTCCTTCTGTTATTGAAATGTTTCCCAAAGCTACTGTGCCACTGGGGTGCTCAAGTTTCTAATAGCTTTTCCACCAAAAGATATCTTAAATTTCCAATTGCTTTTCTACCAATTGATGCCTTTTGTTTCCTATCAATGTAGCTGTTTTACCAATTTTAACCCATTGTTTCCTATAGTTTTCTTTTACCTATCGATACTATTTGTTTCCTTTTTTTCTATCAATTGATATATTTTGTTTCTTAAAGCTTTTATACCAAGTGATACCCTTTGTTTCTTATAGCTTTTATACCAATTGATATCCTTTGTTTCCTATATTTTTATACCCCCAGATCGAATGATTGGGGGTATATTGTTTTTGGCCTGTCTGTCTGTCATTGTGTCTGTCTGTCTGTCATTCTGTCCCAAAACTTTAACCTAAAACTTTAACCTTTTGTGATAACTTTTGCAATATTGAAGATAGCAACTTGATATTTGGCATTCATGTGTATCTCATGGAGCTGCACATTTTGAGTGGTGAAAGGTCAAGGTCACCCTTCAAGGTCAAAGGTCAAATATATGGATTCAAAGCGGCGCAATAGGGGGCATTGTGTTTCTGACAAACACATCTCTTGTTCTACCAAGTGATACCCTTTGTTTGCTATAACTTTTCTACCTATTGATATCCTTTGTTTCCTATATTTTTCTACCAAGTGATACCCTTTGTTTGCTAAAGCTTTTCTACCTATTGATATCCTTTGTTTCCTATTCTTTTCTACCAAGTGGTATCCTTTGTTTCCGATAGCTTTTCTACCTACTGATAAACATGGTTTCCTATAGATTTTCTACCAAGTGATACCATTTGTTCTCTATAGATATTTCTACCAATTGATTTCATGTGTTTCATATACTGTAGCTGTTTTTCTCCAAAAGAAGATCATAATAATGACTTTTTTAAAAGCTTTTTCTGCTGTAGTGTCTCTGATAAACGGATTCTATATTTCCCATAGCTTTTTCTACAAATGGGCTTTTATGTTTCACCACCTCTACTGCAATTTGATTTGCTATGTTTACAAAGCTCAACTCTACATAATGATTATCTATGTTTTGCACAGCTTCTCAACTAAGTTTTGTAGTTTACTATACTTAAATTTTGGGTAACACATTATAATCCACTTAGTAAAGCATTTATACAAAGACTTAGATTGTGTTTAACACTTTACAGCTTCGACCCATTTTTAGTGCCTTAGGAAATGAAATTAAATTGAATACTTATAAAATTAAATACTCTCTTAATAAATTCAAGTTTTACAGGCTTCATTTCCAACCTTTAGTTACTGATGAGCAGCAAACAGCATTTAGCCTGAACAGACTGTAATTTACTCACAGGCTGTTCTGGTTTGATGCTGATTGAATAAAGACATTTTCTCTTGGCTTCTGAGGGGGAAAGAGTTAACAATTACTCTCAAACATAGGCAATTTTAAAATGCCTAATATAAAACAAAAATGTATTTAACTAAATTGATTGATAATTCCCAACTAGTTAATTGCTATCTACAGAAAAGAGTATTAGTATATTATATATATATATATATATATATATATGCAGTCAAAGCTATCTTTTTAAATTAGGCATAAAAAGAGCCAGTTAGTTTTGCTTCTGAATTAAAAAAAAAGATGTTGAGATTATGTAGTATTATGTTAACTTATTATTAATACTAGTCTTATTATTTCTGATCAGAGTGTTAACAATCAAAAGGTGTTCCAGTTACCGAATGGTTAAAGGGGAATATAGATAGCTTACACTGATAAACATGTGTAGTGATAAAAACAATTTTTTGGGAAAATCAGGCTTAATGCATGTGCATAAAGTGTTATCCCAGAGTAGCCTATGCATTTTGCACACGCAAATCTTGGATGACACTATCTGCTTGTATGTAATTGTTGGTTTAAAAGGTAGTATCTTCTGAACAAAACTCCACTCTTGGCAGAAAGTGTTTTTTTTCTATAGGATTTCATAATTGATCTGGGATCACGCTTTGAGCGTGTGTCTTTTTATGGTATTTACAATCCATTTTCCGTTTTAACATTTATTGTTGGCATGTTAAGTTGCAGAAATTAAAGGATGTCTATCTTTGATTATCTTCTATTTGACACAAATAATTGTAGCACACAGTCTTGGACTTTATATGTATTCTTTTAAGAATTATAATGTTTTGTTTTATTAACCAGGTTTTCCGAAGGAAAAAACTGGTTATTAGATTGGCGAATGCGGGCGGGCTGGCGGGCTGGCTGGCGGGCGGGCAGGCGGAACAAGCTTGTCCGGGCCATAACTATGTCGTTCATTGTCAGATTTTAAAATCATTTGGCACATTTGTTCACCATCATTGGACGGTGTGTCGCGCGAAATAATTACGTCGATATCTCCAAGGTCAAGGTCACACTTTGAGTTCAAAGGTCAAAAATGGCCATAAATGAGCTTGTCCTGGTTATAACTATGTCATTCATTGTGAGATTTTAAAATCATTTGGCACATTTGTTCACCATCATGGGACGGTGTGTCGCGCGAAATAATTACGTCGATATCTCCAAGGTCAAGGTCACACTTTGAGTTCAAAGGTCAAAAATGGCCATAAATGAGCTTGTCCTGGCCATAACTATGTCATTCATTGTGAGATTTTTAAAATCATTTGGCACATTTGTTCACCATCATGGGACGGTGTGTCGCACAAAAGAATCACGTCAATATCTCCAATGTCAAGGTCGCCACGACTAAAAATAGATTTTTTTTTAAAACAAACTTACAAAGGGGGTTAATTTTGTTTGTTCATTTCAAAAGTTCAGTTTGAGTTTTCTCCCTTTATCAGATTTTTTTTCACAATGAAAACCTGGTTTTGTGACAATTTTGTCCCTTGTTGAAGGATGAAATAGTAAAGGTAATTTTAAAACACTTAAAGGAACACATTGCATAGGCTGTTGTTTTCACTAAAAAAGAAAGAGCACATTGCATTGACTGTAATTTTCACCTCAAAGCACTTGCCCAGCAAAGATGATGTACCAGTAATGTGAATTTAGCATAAGCCACATGGTACCTGAATACCTAATAAAAATGTGTGTTGTTAAAACAAATATGTTTGTTCATTAATTAAAAAGAAATATATTATTTTGTATGTCCAAAAATTAAGAGGCACACAAATTATTGATTTTGGCTTTATAAAAAGGGGTGTCCGAAAACTTAGAGTTATTACGGTAGTACCATTCAAAATATGGTGTCCTGAGGCTAGCTTTAGAAGAGAAAGTCATTCTGTTTCCATGGTAGTGTGGTTTATTATTGCATTTATGTGTAGATATCTTGTGTTACTTTTAATTTTTAAAAAGCAGGCTGTTCTGCTTTTATGCTGTTTGCACATTGCCATTTTCATTTAGCTTCTAAGTGGGCAAGCCTGGTTTAAACAAAAAATATTTATTGTAGTCATTGATAAATTGCACACATAAAGTTATCTCCCCTTGTTTGTTTGTCTTAAGGTTTTTCATTTAAGGATTTTATTTAAATTGATTGTATAATGCCTAGTGCTTGCCTTTCATTAGCAATCACTTATGAACTTTAACATGATCATTGGCAATTGGTTCCTGGTGTTACACATTGGTACTGGTGGGTTCATATGTGTGTTTTTGTGTGACTGTAGCGTGATTATGCACAGGTACACCACCATGCTTTTTTAACCAAAATTTATCTTAGCCCAGCTTCTTTTTGACGATTTTTTTATATTATACTTCAAATGCCTTTCTATTTTTAAATTAACTTTTAAGGTATTTGCTTACTGTACTTTATCAATTATCTGTGTTTTGGTTTGAATGGTGAGTTCATGATTGTGTGTGTTTTGTTGTGATTGGTCGGTTTTTGTCTTTATTTTGTTTCCACTTGTTTCTTCATGTGCAAGTTTGTGGCCACTACTCCATGTTTGTGTATTTGTGCTCCATGTTCAAGTTTTGTTATCACTTATCAAGTTTGTATTTTTGCTTGTTTTCAGAACCCTGTGAAGGCAGTGAGCACGACACTGTGGAACAGCATCAACAAGGTGAAGGACCTTGTCATGACCCCTTTCAGTCTGGACCATACCGTGCTGCCCAAGATCACCAAGGAGCACACCCTCGTATACTCCCGTGACAAAGAGTATATGTAAGTTGTAAGGTTAAACTGTTAAAGAGAGGGTTATATGATGTGTTGGGTCTTACCACATCTTGACACAGACAATCTTTAAGCTATTTTGTCTCCTATTTAACCCTTTACCACTTACATGTAGATACGTATTTTGAGGCATGTGTAAGATCTTAATATTTTGTTCATCTCTCTTGCATATAATATAATAGTAAATATAGAACTGAAGACACTTATTTTTTCAATTTTAAAGCATTTTTCGGCAAAACAACAACAACACTAATTTCCCAATTTTAGTAAAAACAACGCGAATTTTCCCAATCCAAAAGGATCGGGCCCCATTCCAAAAGTGGTGAAAATAAACACTGGGCCTTTGATGTGTTTGTAATCTGCTAGAAAATCAAAAGTCAATTAAAGACTGTTCTTCTACAAGTTTTAAAGGCTTCATTTCCAACCCATATGTGCTTTTGAGCAGCAAACAGCATAAAATCTAAACAGACTGCGAGTTACTCCCAGCCTGTTCTGGATTTATGCTGGTTGAGTGTAGCCCATATTTATTTGCTTCTTAGTGGGAATGGGCCTCTTGTCATGTATGATAAGGTATGTCAGTTTTTTTCCCACCATCTCAACATGAAGTAAGTAAACAAAAGTAGACAAAAGCTAACAAATTACTATTTGTAAAACAACACCAATACTGTCTTTGAAGAGTAGCATAGACAAACCAATCCAAAATCTCTCATGAGAAATAAAATAAACCAATAAACCCATTATCTTCCAAGCACTACTTAACCCATTTATGCCCAGTGGACTCTCCCATCCTTCTAAATTGGATCAATTTATTTCCAAAATTAGGGGTGTCAAGTATATTTATGTCCCCCTTCGAAGAAGAGGGGGTATATTGCTTTGCTCATGTCGGTCTGTCGGTCGGTCTGTCGGTCGGTCTGTCGGTCTGTCCGTCCACCAGGTGGTTGTCAGACGATAACTCAAGAACGCTTGGGCCTAGGATCATGAAACTTCATAGGTACATTGATCATGACTCGCAGATGACCCCTATTGATTTTGAGGTCACTAGGTCAAAGGTCAAGGTCACGGTGACCAGAAATAGTAAAATGGTTTTTGAATGATAACTCAAGAACGCATACGCCTAGGATCATGAAACTTCATGGGTAGATTGATCATGACTTGCAGATGACCCCTATTGATTTTGAGGTCACTAGGTCAAAGGTCAAGGTCACAGTGACCCGAAATAGTAAAATGGTTTCCGGATGATAACTCAAGAACGCATACGCCTAGGATCATGAAACTTCATGGGTAGATTGATCATGACTCGCAGATGATCCCTATTGATTTTGAGGTCACTAGGTCAAAGGTCAAGGTCACAGTGACCCGAAATAGTAAAATGGTTTTCGGATGATAACTCAAGAACGCATATGCCTAGGATCATGAAACTTCATAGGTAGATTGATCATGACTTGCAGATTACCCCTATTGATTTTGAGGTCACAAGGTCAAAGGTCAAGGTCACGGTGACCTGAAATAGTAAAATGATTTTCAGATGATAACTCAAGAACGCTTTTGCCTAGGATCATGACACTTCATAGGTACATTGATCGTGACCCGCAGATGACCCCTATTGATTTTCAGGTCACTAGGTCAAAGGTCAAGGTCACAGTGACAAAAATCGTATTCACACAATGGCTGCCACTACAATGGACAGCCCATATGGGGGGCATGCATGTTTTACAAACAGCCCTTGTTATTTCTATATTTAGAATATTTCATAAAGAAATTCATTTAAGCAAACAGCGCAGACCCAGATGAGACGCAGCATTATGCGGCGTCTCATCTGGGTCTACGCTGTTTGCAATGTCCTTTTTTCAGGACGCTAGGCATAAATGGGTTAATATCAAAATGATGTCAAGTACCTTGACAATATTGGATACTTTCTCGGGCCAGGTTTTGTCTGCTGACAGAGAGATATTTATGTTAAGTCCAGTATGTTATTATGAAAGTTTTTCTGCTAAATTGCAAGTTAAATATATATAATTAAGCATTGAAAAATGATAAGTATGTTTGTTTTTCCAGGTTTGATATACCAGAAAAGCGTGAGTTGTTTTTCAAACACTCAGAGCGTTCTCGTATAGTGGACTTCATTCTGAGAAGAAAGGCCTTCGGAGATGACAAGAAAGAGGCTTTCACATTCGGTAGGAATCATTTGTTTTGTTTCCTGTCCTGTTTAAGTTATTAATTGATGTAGTTTTGTTCATGCTTACTAATCATTGAAGAAATAAGCTGCGTTCTGGGAAGATTGGGCTTAATGCATTTGTGTAAAGTATTGTCCCAGCTACGCTTGTGCAGTCTGCACACTCTTAGCGTAGACTGGATTTTTGTTTAGAAGAGACCTCTTTTATACGGAGAGTTCTGTTAAATTAATTAGGAAATATTTTTCAACAACAAGGCTCATTTAAGAAGTGATTTCTCATTGAGCTGTGAATCAGCAAATAAACAATAACTTGAGGCTGTTGAGAGACTTATATTACAATATTGCACTCCGGAATGGTTCTAGTAAGAATGTGACCCTCTTTTAAACCATCTTCAGACGTGCATTGTCGAAATAAACCACTGTGGAATAAATTTTCCTCTATTTCGGCAGTGCTGAAATATAGCTGTCACGCGCGGCGGAGAATGGTCATTTTACTCGGAATCAACTATAAAGTAATCATTTTTAGTGAAATCGAATCAGATTCAACAAAACAAACAATTTGATACCAAGATGTAATATATTTTTAACACATAATGCAACTCAAAATGCAAAAAAACATTATTTACAAATATTAAGTACGCATACTCGTGACGTCATTATTAACACGTCATTCGACACAATGCATGTTCTTTCACGCTAAAGCTGCAGTTGTTTAGTGTTTTTTTTCTTCATTATTTCTTAAAAATCGGGGACATAGAGATATGATAAACAGAAAAACATGTTAGTTACTGATCTTTTTGTAATGTATTAGGCTCGGCACGATTAAAATAATGAACCAATGTTTGCTTAAAATAACTTTGGGGTTTTCTGTGTAGTTCGATTTTCCTATTCTATTTTTAAAGAAATAATTTATGACTAAGAAAAATGATGGGATAAATCGAATACTAGGTCGGTGCCGAATTAAGCAAAGTTAATTTTGCTCGGCACGAAATTCGAATTTTCTAAGCCTCGCAAAATAAACTTTGCTTTATTCGGCACCGACCTAGTATTTTCTATATTCTGATTATTGTTCAAGTGAACAGCCAGTCTCCACTCATCACAGTATCATATGAAGAGTTTAAGAATATGAAGCCCAGTATGTATGTTGTGAGCTGTGCATCCCTCTAATCTTCATAATGATCATCATACAAATCTCACCATGAACTATTTGAAATTAATCTTCACTGAAAACCAGGTGTGTGATTTCTCCTTTTTTCAGCTGATTTCCTCCCTTTCCATGTTAACCAAATTTTACAAATAGATATTAAATTTATAAATCTATTTACTAATAAGAGTTTAATTGAACCCTGATAGTAACTATAGGTAAGGGATTGTCGTCCCCTGATGTGCTTCTTAAATCACTGCCCTGAAAAACAGCACACTATTAATTATGCACCTTAAAATCATGAACCTTGTCATCCCTATCATAATGAATATTCATTTCAGTGTCATCATGAATAATTGCAATTGCATCGTAATTAATGCTTAAATTGTTATCATAATAATGACAATGAACAATAGCAACCATTATGATGAACGCTGACTACCATAATTATAAACAATGACAACCATAATTAACCATAATGATGAATAATAACAACCATTATAATATACAATGACAATCATAATTATGAACAATGACAATCATAATTATGAAAAATCACAACCATAATAATGAACAATGACAATCATAATTATATAACCCACAAACAAAGTTTAGGGGGGTATATTGGAGTGAGCTTGTCTGTCGGTCGGTCTGTCGGTCCATACTAAGTGTCCGCTCTCTAATTCAAGTTGTTTTCATCTGATCTTTACCAAACTTGGTCAGATGTTGTATCTAGATGATGTCTTGGTGAAGTTCGAATATGGGTCATGCTGGGTCAAAAACTAGGTCACGGGGTCACTTAGTGCGTTTTAAGTGCGTTTAACAAAAAATTGAGCATGGTGTCGGCTCTCTAATTCAGGTAGTTTTCATCCGAGCTTCACCTGGTCAGAAGTCGTATCTAGATGATGTGTAGGTAAAGTTCGAACATGGGCCATGCAGGCTCAAAAACAAGGTCACGGGGTCACTAAGTGCGTTTAAAACATTGAGCATGGTGTCCGCTGTTTTATGTGAAGACAACATGCAACATATTCTTTGTCAATGCAGCATGTGGGGGTATTCATTACCTCTGTGACAAAGCTCTAAATATGAACAATGACAACCATAATTATGAACAATGACAACCATAATTATGAACAATGACAATCATAATTATGAACAATGACAACCATATGAACCATGAAAATTGTTGTGAACATCCTTCTAATCCCTTACTTAGAATATTAAGCCTATTGTAATGAATTTAATCATATTGTAAGGAAAATTGTGAGAATGACAAATAAATGCATTATGATCACTAGGGTGGCCTTGACATTGATAAGTAAACAATATTTGAGGTGCAATAATTGTCATCATCACTTACAGTAAGGCACAATGTCTTTATTTTCAATTTTGAAATGTTCGTAATTAAATCAAATATTATAAAGCTCATCAACCTTAATAAATATAATGAATATTATTATTGCAATAACATGCTATCACTTATCTACTTGGAGTGGTTTGAAGTTGAGTTTTAACATAAAACACCACAATTAACAATTCCCTACTCTCTCTTAATCTATCAGCCTTTCTTTGACTGTATATTTTCACATTGATTAATAAAAAAATAAAGTTTAAAAAAGAAAAATTCAGATAATAAGTTATAGACATGAAATTAATATTAATACAAAATAAAAGGATCTTAAACGTTGGATATTGTATAGCCTTCAATTAAGTGTTCAACAATATAATTATAGTCTTGTTCTAGGAAAATGGGGCTTAATGCATGTGCAGTTTGCACAGACTAGTCTAAAACAACAATTTCTGCTTTCATGGCATTTAAAGTAAAAAAATCCAGATAAGACAGAAAATGTTCATTGTATGATGTTTTCTATCAGCCGCATTGTTTCAACTTATTGACCTGTGCGGACTTCATAGCCTAATCTGGGACAACACTTTATATAAATGCATTAAGCCCAGTTTTCCCAGAATGTGGCTCTTGTGATAATATAGTACAGACAAATCTTAATGAATTATGATCCACTGTTAGGCATGTACTTAACATGTTAGTCTATTGTTACATTGCCTATGCTTTTACACTGGTACATTTGAAATGTCTGCTACTGTATATTTATCACGCTGACAGCTGAAAAGAGTGGCACTATTCAGGCATGTGCCAATGTCAGTGTCAATCTGCAAGGTATACCCAGTGTTGTGATCGCTTCCATGCAATGGGCATGATGTTTTATTATTATTGTTTGTATTTATCGGTAGAAATTGAAAAAATTGGCTTTTAACATCATTGAATGGGCTGTTTTAAAATAACTCGCCTCAAACGATTTCAATTTGAAGAGAGTGTTTTATGTGAAACACCTGATTTTCTTTGCTTGGTAGTAAAAGTTACTTAAGAGAACCAAATACAGATTGTCCGGTCATCGTTATTTGTCAGGCACTAAAAAAATTATTGTTCAAAATAAACAAATTGTACAGCTTTTTGTGTCCAAACTTGTGTCATTTTGTTGTAAATGTCTTTGAAAAATCTAGTTGATATTGTAGTTTTGATAATTGTATGTATTATTGTTTCTCAGTTCTTTGTTTTACTAAATGTCAAGTGTGAATTTCAGACACCGCTCTGATGCACTCCAGTCTAATCACTTCTTGTACACAAATTCAATATTTCCGTTTTCTCTTATTTTCTTTGAAAAAAAATTCTTAAATCATACAATCATTGGACCATGGGTTGTTTAAAACAGTTTAAGTAAAGATTCATATTTGAATGTGCATTTCCTTCTGTTAGTTTGCCTGATTTCAAGTCAGCTAGAACTTCGGACAGTTGGCTTTATGTTAACTTAAGACACATAAGCACAGTTTAACAGAGACCAGGGCCCAAGACTATAAATATCGAGCCATGGCTTATTCTTAATTTTAAATGTTGAACTAATGGAAACAAAGCTCAATTGTTTAAATCATTCTGATTACATGTATGTCAATTGTTTAAGCTGACACTAATTTAAGTAAGAATTGTTTTTTAAAATTGAACTCTAGAAGATGCCAAAGCACCTTATTATTTTCAGAATAGTCAATTTTGCATAATTAAACCAGACATAATTTTACCTGACATATGTGATCTGTGTCTGTTGCAGGTATCAAGAAGATGTTGGCAGACGGCTTCTACAGTGCTGCTTATCCACTACATGAGGTCAGCAATTCTTCATTGGTGTCAAATTGGAAAGCAAAATAAATTCCAAATATGAGACACTTTTTGAGAAAACCAGGCTAAATGCATATAAAGTCTTGTCCCAGATTAGTCTTCTTCACAAAAATCAAGAATAGGCAAAAAGTGTTGTCCATGATTAACCTGTGTTGACTGCACAGGCTGATCTGGGACAATATATTATACAATTTGCATTAAGCCCAGTTTTTTCAGAGGTTGGCTGATTTTGTGTAGACTCATGAATGCTTAATGACTGAGTAATATATATGTATGTTTACCCTTTACTCATTCATAAGCGCACTTTTTCCCATTTGTTGTCCCTTTAAAAATCAAATTACATTAAAGACCTTAGTACTACATTCAAGTTTTTAAGGATTCCTTTCCAGCCCTAAGATGCTGATGAGATGCAAACAGCATGAAACCTATACAGCCGGGGAGTTACTTGCAGGCTGTTCTTGTTTTATGCTGGTTGCATATAGCCATTTTTACTTTTCGTCTGAGCAAGAAAGGGTTTAATGAGCCACAGCATGCTAAAATGGGTCTTAAACCATGTTGGTATATTCAGGGCCACTGGAAAGAAGGATCTATGATGAACACTCGTAAACTGCTGTATGAGAACTGGGCGTACTGGAGGAAGTGCTTAAAGATGCAGCCACTTGAGTACATCAGGTAACCATAGATACTGTATGAAGTGTATTGTTTCTTCAAGATGCAGCCTCTCGAGTACATCAGGTTACCATAGATATTGTACAGTGTTTTTTTAGAAAATTGTTTGGCCAAAATTTTTGCCCTATTTTTCATGTCGAAAAGTATATATAAGACACATATCTTTTCCAAATGATTGCCTTAAACTCCGAATTAAAGGTTTAAAATGCAACATTTAGTTCATTTCTCTTTCAAGCTCTGTGTTGAGCTTTAGTAAATCTACCATTGAAAACACGTATTCTCAATTTTAAATCATTTTTTAAAGCAAAAAAAATACATCAAAACGGTGAAAAGAACACACTGTTGTATGAGGTTGATTTTTGAAAATGGCTCTAAATGGTCATGTGAATGGTATTGTCCATGGATTATAAATTGCAGGTAAATAGATGCTCACATGACTGTTTATGTTTCTTGGCACTACATCTCAGTTTGTTATTGCTATCTACACATTTATTGTCAGTAATAATACTATAAAAAATAAGAATAATACAACAAAATTATAACCGTAACATAAACACAAACATGTATTTTTTGTGTAAACCTGTGCATTTTTTTTAACAAAATTATAATGATTAATATATAGTGAAGACAATTTTGGAAAAGCATGTGTTCCTTTTATATTTTGGATACTGTGCAATAATACATTTATTCAACCAAATCTCTCCTTCCAATATTCAGGAACTACTTCGGCTCCCAGATAGCCCTGTATTTCGCCTGGCTGGGATTTTACACCCAGTTCCTTGTGCCACCGTCCATTATTGGTCTGGTCATCTTCCTCTATGGAACTATCTACATGGATGACAGCTATCCCAGGTACAGATCATTAATGGAGTGGCGTTCTGAGAAAAATGGGCATAATGCATGTGCGTAAAGTGTCGTCCCAGATACGCCAGTGCAGTCCGCATAGGCTAATCAGGGACGACACTTTCCGCTTTTATGGTATTTTTAGTTGCTAGGAGTCCCTCCTTACCGAAAATCAAGTTTAGGCATAAAGTGTCGTCCCTGATTAGCCTGTGCAGACTGCACAGGCTAATCTGGGACAACACTTTATGCACATGCATTAAACCCAGTTTTCTCAGAACATGACTCAATGTATCTTAAAGAGCCTTGCTCTGTGAAAACGGGGATAAATGCATGTGCGTAAAAAGAATAGCTTGTGCAATCCACACAGACTTATAAGGGACAACACTTTCTGCGTTTGTTTTATATTTCATTTAAAGGAAGTCTCTTCTTAACAAACATCCAGTTTAGGCTGAAAGTGTCTTACCTGATTAGCCAGTGTCAACTGCACAGGTTAATCTTGGACAGCACTTTAGGCACATGCTTTTAAACCCCTTTTTTCAATTGTGATTTATTTGTTTGGCGTAAAGAATCGTATTTTGTGTATTTTTTATATAATTCTACATGCTAATTTCATGGCAAAATGTGTTAGTCATTCTAAACTTTGTATGAACTTTAGTGAATCAACACTTACTCATTAAGTACATGTATATTGGCATCCTTTGAGGAGCTAACTTCATGCTTAATATAGCACAGGCTAATCAGGGACGACAACACTTTCCCATTTTATTGTGTTTTTCGTTTAAAGACTTTTTTAAATAAAAATTCAGTTGAGCTGGAAAGTGCTGTCCTTGATTGTGTGGACTGCGCAGGCTAATCAAGGACAACACTTAAGGCTCATTAAGCCCTGTTGTCCCAGAACGCGTCTCCTATGACTGAATATGTCTGAACATGTGTGTAAATAAAGCTAGAAACAGACTCACATGGATGACTTATACCCTGCACCAATATTATTATGAGCCTGTTCTGAGAAAACTGGCCTTAATGCATGTGCGTAAAGTGTCGTCCCAGATTAGCCTGTGCAGTCCGCACAGGCTTATCAGGGAAGACACTTTCCACCTTAACTAGATTTTCGGTAAGGGGGGAATTCCTTGAAACTGAAAATACCATAACAGCGGAAAGTGTCATCACTGCTTAGCCTGTGCTGATTGCACAGGCTTATCTGGGATGACACTTTAAGCACATGCATTAAGCCCAGTTTTTTCAGCAAGCGGCTCTTAAATATAATGCATATTACATATTATTATTCATATTTGTCCTCTGGGTTGCAGCAAGGAGGTCTGTGATCCTTCCCTGAACATCACGATGTGCCCGCTGTGTGACTACCAGTGTGGCTACTGGAAGATCAACGCGTCCTGTAATGACTCCAAGTACAGCCGCATGTTTGACAACAATGGCACCGTCTTCTTTGCCATCTTCATGTCCTTGTGGGGTATGTTATGATAGGTTTATTCTTGTATGTTACTTTGTGTGATATTTCCTGCTGTGCATTGTTGATGTCTTTTAAAAATATATCAATTTGATATGAGCCTTTCTCTTAGAAGACCGGGCTTAATAAAATTGCTTTAAAAGTCATCTCAGATTAGCATGTGCAGTAAGAACATTCTTGTCATAAATTACAGTTTCCGCTTTTTTTATGGAATTTTTCGTTTCATAGAAAGTCTCTTCTTATCTTATTATTCTGATAAATCCAGAGTAGGCGGAAAGGGTTCTCCCTGTATAAGCCTTTGCAAACACTTTTCGCTCAATCATTAAGCCCCGCTTTCCCACAGCACACATATTTAGCTCATCTATTTTTTGAAAAAAAATTATGAGCTATTGTCATCACCTTGGCTTCGGCGTCGGCGTTGGCGTCCGGTTAAGTTTTGCGTTTAGGTCCACTTTTCTCAGAAAGTATCAATGCTATTGCATTCAAACTTGGTACACTTACTTACTATCATGAGGGGACTGGGCAGGCAAAGGTAGATAACTCTGGTGTGCATTTTGACAGAATTATGTGCTCTTTTTATACTTAGAAAATTGAAAATTTTGGTTAAGTTTTGTGTTTAGGTCCATTTTAATCCTTAAGTATCAAAGCTATTGCTTTCATACTTGCAACACTTACTAACTATCATAAGGGGACTGTGCAGGCAAAGTTATGTAACTCTGACTGGCATTTTGACAGAATTATGTGCCCTTTTTATACTTGGGAAATTGAAAATTTGGTTAAGTTTTGTGTTTAGGTTTTTTTTATTCCTACAGTATCAAAGCTATTGCTTTCATACTTGCAACACTTATTAACTATCATAAGGGGACTGTGCAGACAAAGTTATGTAACTCTGACTGGCATTTAGACGGAATTATGGGCCCTTTATACTTAGAAAATTGAAAATTTGGTTAAGTTTTGTGTTTTGGTCCACTTTACCCCTAAAATATCATAGATATTGCTTTCATACTTGAAACACTCGCAAACTATCAAAAGGGTACAGAAAAAGGACAAGTTGCATAACTCTGGTTGTCATTTTTACGGAATTATGGCCCTTTTTTGAATATATGGTTACATTTTGTGTTTCGATCCACTTTACTTCTAAAGTATCAAGGCTATTGCTTTCAAACTTCAAATACTTTCATGCTATCATGAGGTTACTGTATCTGGCAAATTGAATTTTACCTTGACCTTTGAATGACCTTGACTATTAAATTTTGCTAAAATTTCCATAACTTCTGTATTTATGATTAGATTTGATTGATACTTTGACAAAACTACTCTTACCTGACATACCACAATAGACTCCACCCAAACATCCTCCATGCCCTCCCCCCCTCCCTCCCCCCCCCCCCCCCGAATCTCCCCCCCCCCTATTTTTTTTTTTTTTTTTTTTTTTTAAGATCATCTAAAAAATGACCACCACACCCTCTCACTATACCCCCCCCCCCACCCCCAGTTTTTTTTTAAACGGTTAAAAAACACAAATATTTATTTTTATTATTTTATTTTTGAAATACCGTCCAACCATCGCACCCAAGAATCCCCTCCCCCCCCCCCCCACCCCCCCCTCCCCCCCCCCCCCTCGGGTTTTTTTTTGCATTTTTTTTCCCCCATTTTTGGGAGATAATGTAATAAATGTCCACACCCCCACACTATACACCCCTCTTCTCTCCACCCCTCCCTCCTTTGTGATTGAAATTGAGAGTCCCTTCACCTTTAAAAAGAAAATAGATGAGCGGTCTGCACCCGCAAGGCGGTGCTCTTGTTAAAATCCTATTTTACATTGCAGGTACCCTGTTCCTGGAGTTCTGGAAGAGAAAACAATCAGTGATCCAGTACAACTGGGATCTGGTGGAGTTCATAAAGGAGGAGGTGGGTGTGGTCACAGGATTGGGCAATAATTGTGTGGGTGTGGTCACAGGATTGTGCAATACTAGTGTGGGTTTGGTCACAGGATCGCGCAATATTAGTGGCTGTGGTCACAGGATTGTGCAATACTTGTGGGCGTGGTCACTGGATTACACAATACTTGTGTGGGTGTGGTCACTGGATTGTGCAATTCTTGTGTGAGTTTGGTCACAGGATTGCACAATACATGTGGGTGTGGTCACAGGATTACGCAATACATGTGGGTATGATCAGAGGATCACTCAATATTAGTGGGTGTGGTCACAGGATTGGGCAATATTAGTTGATGTGGTCACAGGATCGCTCAATATTAGTGGGTGTGGTCACAAGATTGCGCAATATTAGTTGGTGTGGTCACAGGATTGCACAATACTTGTCGGTGTGGTCACAGGATTGCAAAAACTTTATAAAACATGTGTTATGATGCCATTTGTATTTTTTAAATTTTGATTACATGTTTAATTTTTTTTTTGTCTTTTCTCCAAATTAAATGGCAAATTATAGGATCCATAGAATGTTTTTATACTGTACATTTGCATAGTAATTATCTAATAATGAAGAAAATTTAAAGATGTCTTCATACAAGTCATTTTTAGCTGGGCTGTTTTCAAAATTTTAAAGAACTGGAGCAAAAGCCATGCAAAACATGAAATGGTTTTGATGACATCTGTTATTTGGATGACATGTTTATCTTTTTTTGTCTCTTACAACATAGGAGCCTCCGCGTCCAGAGTACCTGGCCAAGCTGGCCTCATACCCCGTGTTGAAGGTGAACCCCATCACAGGCATGAAAGAGCCCCACCTGCCCTTTTGGAGACGACGGTTCCCAACATTTGTGCTGTCTTACAGCTTCATGCTCTTAACGGTGATTAGTGCTGGGGACCAGAGGGTGGGGGAAATGGTTAAATACAGAAATACCCGATGAGTTTTAATGTCATAAATACATACCTGCTATCCCTAGCTATACCTTTCTAGGAGGGTTAGCTTCTCCAGAAATCTTCAAGTGCCGGAATTCGGCCACCTCTCCAACTGAAAACAGATTCAGGTTAAACAAAGTACAATGTAACCTAACCGGAAATCAAGAACCGTAACTCATCTTACTTTTCATACAATTATGAAAATATAAAACGATTAGCGGGGTTGGGAGGTGGGACTTACCGATAGCAGGTAAGTATTTAATAATAAAAATGAATTTTATTTTAAGAAAATTTGTTTTTATTTGCTTATAACACTTTTATAGAGTAACATTTCATATTACTTTATTTCAAAAACAAATTATATTTTATAAAAAAATATTTCATGGGATTACAACCAATTTGTTTTAAATATGAGAATGTGATATATTAATACTTAATAAGGAAGAATACACTATTTTTTTAGTGGCAAAAGATTAAATCTGACTAATTTTGGTCATATTTTACTTCATAGCATAAATATAGGATCTGGCATGGGTTGTCATATCATACCATATTTTATTAAACGAGTTCAGGAATTTTGTGAGTAAGCGAGCCTTTGGTGAGCTTACTAACAAATTTTTCTGTACAAGTTTAATAAAATATGGTATGATATGACAACGGATGTCAGATCTTTTTTATCACATGCTTTTAAATGAGCAAATTAAATAAATATTTACGCTAACATAATGATAAATTCCGAATGTTGTTTACATTTCGTGACGTCATTTCACGTTGCACCGTCATTTCAGCAAAATAACAAAATGCGATAAGTCAATAAACCAAAACTCAGCCAATGAAAACGCTTATAAATGTTGTATTACACATGTGTAATATACAAAAAATATGTAATGGTTATATTACATGGCAAACAGGGTATTGTATGTGATAAAATAAAATACTTTTCCTTTTGCTAGTCAATATGTATTTGACAAAACTTTTATGCTATGACATATCAAATGAAAGGTGGTGCCTCTGTAGTATTTCCATTAATAATGCAACTACCCTGGCTTTCCTGACCTGCTAATTGCTATTTATCTTGGAAGGTAATCATACATGCCAGAATTGTTCAGGTCCAAATCGGGACTTTCCATAAATAATTGTCAGGACATTTTACCAAAAAGCGGGACACCTAAAATTCAATCAATCCACCTTTCCTATATACTCAACAGTCAGTATATTATTTACAAAAACTCTTAATTTCTGCCCAATCTTGACGATAAATGTGTGTTCAGAATTTCGTGAACACAGACGTTCTCCATTTTACGGAAGTAAACACACTCCATAAATTAAAATGAGGGGTATCCCCGTATGCCTTGATTTGTCATCCAATTGGTACAGGGATATCCCCTTGAACATATGTAAATCGCGTGACACGATGTGAGTGCATCGAGCAATGTTCTTATTCAACCAATCGTAAATTGACTCTAAATTTAGATTGATGCAATATGTACAAACTATTTTCTGAAAATCAGTTGAAAACGAAAGGTAATTTGTGAGAAACATCAATGTATATTGGTCATCATTCAATTTGTTTGATGTACAAAATCGGTGTTTTGACAGGATTTATAACCTTAGGTTGTATAATAAACAGGATAAAAGTATCGTTGGACTTGATTGGGCCATGAAATACAAACACAGGTGGCGTTAATTTCTGTACGATACATCTTTCGACAGCAATTAGCGACCCCTATCATAAAAACACCATGGTGTGAATGCTGATTAAATAAATAAGTTGCCGGTAAATCGCTGATAAGGTGTCAAAAACAACACTGGTGCACTCGAGTAGTAGAAGTGGGTTGTTAATTGGGGACAATAAAGGGATTAGCGATGATAAGTTTTAGCCAGAAAGTGCTCGAAAAGCGAATTTTATTGGGAACTTATAGACCTTATATTGTTTTTAACGAATGTCGGGACAAATCGTCTCATATCGGGATGCCGGGACAAAGAGCCCAAAAGCTGGACTGTCCCGCCGAGATCGGGACGTCTGGCATGTATGAAGGTAATTGGTGTGAAGGAACACCTGGATGGTTGGGCCATCGGTTTAAAAAATGAGCATTGCTCAAGGGAAATTGGGCTTAATGAATGTGTCTTAAGTGTCGTCCCTGATTAGCCTGTCCCTCCTTAAGTGGATTTTTCCCTTAGAAAAGATTTGCTTTAAACAAACAATACAATAACAGCGGAAAGTGTTTTCCCTGATTAGCCTTCGCATACTGCACACGCTTATCTGAGACGACACTTTACGCACATGCTTTAAACCCCATTTTCCCAGAGTGAGACTCAATTATTTGCGCCTCAATTAAAAGTCCATGTGAGTGATGTTTCCTCCTTTTGGCTGATTTCTTCTCTTTCAATGTCAAACTTGTTTTACAAATTAACTTTGCTTGATCTATAAACAAATGAAGAGTTTAGTTGAACCCTTTTAGGGAGGCAGGGCATTTTCCTCTCCTGAAGTGAGTCTTAACCCTTTATCACTCAAAAACGCACTTTGACGCATTTGTTATCCTTTAGAAAATCAAATTCAAGATGAGGTTTTCTTAATTGATTCGCATTTTAAAGGTTTCATTTTCAACTATTAGGTACTGATGAGCAGCAAACCACATCAGACCTGAACAGAATGCGAGTTACTTGCAGGCTCTTCTGGTTTTATGCTGGTTTCATATAATCATTTTCACTTCCCCCTTTGAGCGGTTAAGGATTAAATCACAACTCTGATGGCATTACAGATGGCGATAGCGGTGGGAGGTGTTGTGGGGGTCATAGCGTACCGGGTGTCCATACTGGCCGCTCTACAGCTCATTGAGAAAGACGGACCGAAGAACGGCACCATGGGCAGCACCCAGCATCTTATCCAAAATAATGCCAGCATCATCACCACCATCACCGCTGCATGCATCAACTTGATTCTGATCATGATACTCAACTTGGTATGTCAGAGTAGAAAGCTTTTTTTATGGATAAAATTATATGTGTTTTTAACCAGGTTTTCCGAAGGAAAAAACTGGTTATTAGATTGGCGAATGCGGGCGGGCTAGCTGGCTGGCTGGCGGGCTGGCGGGCAGGCGGAACAAGCTTGTCCGGGCCATAACTATGTCGTTCATTGTCAGATTTTAAAATCATTTGGCACATTTGTTCACCATCATTGGACGGTGTGTCGCGCGAAATAATTACGTCGATATCTCAAAGGTCAAGGTCACACTTTGAGTTCAAAGGTCAAAAATGGCCATAAATGAGCTTGTCCTGGCCATAACTATGTCATTCATTGTGAGATTTTAAAATCATTAGGCACATTTGTTCACCATCATGGGACGGTGTGTCGCACGAAAGAATCACGTCAATATCTCCAATGTCAAGGTCGCCACGACTAAAAATAGATTTTTTTTAAAACCAAACTTACAAAGGGGGTTAATTTTGTTTATTCATTTCAAAAGTTCAGTTTGAGTTTTCTCCCTTTATCAGATTTTTTTTCACAATGAAAACCTGGTTTTGTGACAATTTTGTCCCTTGTTTGCTTTAGCTTATAAAATAGGCTCATGTCTCATATCTCTTATCTCAATCAGGACTTGTTTCAGACTATTTTTAAGCAACATATTTTCCAATATGTACTCAGGGTTGTGATTTGTTTCCTCTTTTGAGCTGTTTTCCACCATTTTAATGTCAAAATAAGTTTAAAAATACACGTAGTTCTCAACTTTGCAGGATCTGTATACACATAAAAGGTTTTGTTGAATCTTGTATGGGGGATAGGGCGTTTTCCTCTCCTTAGGTGGTTCTTAAATCACACCCCTGAGTACTAGATCTAGTTTTTTGCAGGATTTAGATGTTGACATTCCAACTTGTAAAATCTGTATATTTCAGCCATATTTTTAAATTGTGAAAACTGGTCTGCTCCGCCATAACTTTGCCATAAATTGATTGATTTTAAAATTACTGTTCACAAATGCCTACCATCACAAGACCTCAATTCGTTTGTAGCACTCATCCCCCTAAGTATAATCAAGTGATGGTAGCCATTTGAAGTAAGCTATATCAACAAATGTAAATGTATGACAAATTTATGGCTAAGACAGGAATTTTCAAGCTTCTTATAGCCAAATTTGACCTTTGACCTCTAAGTGTGACATTAACCTTTTCAGACTTTAAAGAAAATTTTGTAAATTATTTTTAACTGACTCTCAAATCGTTTTCAAATGATTTTTTCCTTGTAAAAAAGTAAATAATGCCAAATCCCACTGTTATGTGTTCAGATATACTCGCGGGTGGCTGTGTGGCTGACAGACTTTGAGTGCCTGAGGACGCAGAGCGAGTACGACAACTCCATCAACATCAAGCTGTTCTCCTTACAGTTTGTCAACTACTACTCCTCCATTGTCTACATCGCTTTCTTCAAGGGCAGGTAAGTGAACTGCAACCAGTTTTTTATTTTAAACCTATTTATTTAGGCTTGATTGCATCGTAGGCCTAAGGGGTATTGAAATGCTGTCCAGTCCATTTCCTGGGTAGAACCAGTACATGGTGTCGTAAGGGAGATCGAAATAACACTCCCACAGTGAAAATCGAACCCATGTTCTCCTGGTTGCTAAACAGACATATCCACTTAGCCACAGTGCCTTTACCCTTTCCCACTCAAAAGCAAAGTAAAAATTGCTATGTGCAAACAGCATAAAACCAGAACAGCCTTTGAGTAACTGGCAGTCTGTTCAAGTTTTATGCTGATTGCTATTCATCAGTATCTTAGTTTAAGAAATAAAGTCTTTAAAACTTGAATCTAGTAAGAAAGGTCTTAAATTAAATTTAATTTATTCAGGGACTACAAATGCATGAAAATACATATCTAAATGGTAAAGGGTTAAATCACTTGTTTCCTAAGTATCTATGGAAAGACATAATTAAGTCAAAATGACTTGTGAATGTCAGTGCTTTTGACCATTTGTAAGCGATTTGATACTTTCAAGTGTAAAATTGCTGTTTTTACATTTTTATGCTCCCCAAAAATTTATTTTGGGGGGAGCATATAGTCGCCGCTTCGTCTGTCCGTCCGTGTGTCCGTCCGTGCACAATTTTTGTCCGGACTATTTCTCAGCAACTAATGACCGGAATTCAATGAAACTTTATGGGAAGCTTCACTACCAAGATGAGATGTGCATATTATCAGCAGGTTCTGGTCGGATGATTTTTCACAGAGTTATGGCCCTTTGAAATTTTCTTTAAAAAAAATTCTTGTCCCCCAAACTACTGTGCCCTCAAGACGTTTCCTTTTATCTGAATATATAGTGCAATATTGTGACAAAAAAAAACTTTGGGGAGCATCACCCGTCTCCGACGGTTTCTTGTTACATTTTATTATTACAGTTGAATTTTGTACCATTTAGGAAAAGTGTTTGTGTTGAAAACAGAAGTATTTATCTGCATGGTGTCTTAATCTTGCATCTGAAACATGGACACATCTAATCTTGCAATGCCTCCCATTTCCAGGTTAGTGGGACGACCTGGGGCCTACAACATGGCATTTGGTGCTAGACAGGAGGAGGTAACAAAGATACTTCGAATTGTTAAATAATTCTTTTTGACTTTTTTTAAAATCATCTGAGGTAAATAGTTAAAACTGTAGAATAGAATTTGATTTTGTGTATTTCTTTATCAGTGAATTGATAGTGTCTTGTCTTATTCACTGTTACAGTGACCGTAAAAGTTAGGAAAATCTTACTTTTTCACATATAACACTGGCAGCCGTATTAATTTGCATTAGCACACTTTTTGTAAGTGATTTCTTTGGCTGTTGTTTTTCAATCTTCAAATCAAAATCAGTCTTTCAATTTGTAGATTATGCAAAAGATTATAGAAAGAATGAACGCCTTTAATAAAATTGTGCTGAATGGCAAATCAGATACATTAAAAGTAGCAGTTAAAGTATCATTATAAATTAAATTGAAATAAAAATAACTTTCTATGTGATATCTTTATCATATCTATGTTATTCAAGTAGCATTGTATATCTGCATAATATAGGTAAATGTATTTATTGTTAAAATCCTGCATTGTAAACTATTATTTCTCACATATATCCCAGCATGCCTTGTTTCAGTGTGGTGCAGGCGGCTGTCTAATAGAGCTGTGCCTTCAGCTAGCCATCATCATGGCTGGCAAACAACTCATTCAAAACAATCTACTAGAGATAGTCCTTCCGTAAGTCATTATGTCTGATACAGATTTGTATAGAAGTAAACAAATCATTCAGATCAATCTACTTGAGATAGTCCTTCCACTCGTCATTATGTCTGATACAGATATGTATAGAAGTAAACAAATCATTCAGAACAATCTACTTGAGATAGTCCTTCCGTAAGCCATTATTCTGATACAGATATGTATAGAAGTAAACAAATCATTCAGAACAATCTACTAGTGCTTCCATTAGTCAGTATGTTGAATACAGATATGTATATATAGAAACAAATCATTCAAGACAATCTATTAGAGATAGTCTTTTTTTTATTATGCCTGTTTGTATATATGTATACAAGTCATGTAACTGAAAAACTTGCTTATACTTTATAATCAGCGAATAATATAACTGGTTTACAATCTTCTTTTACTTTTCAAATTTATATAAAATTACTTGGAGGATGTATATTATTTTTGTATTTTTTAAACTTTAAATCTCCATTAGTACTGAACACGCACTACTAAATATGATTGATGAAGTGTGTTGAAAGGTGAACTCTATTGTATTTTATCATAATATTTCATGAAAATTAATATTCCTTTATTAAATATAGGCAGAAATACATCTAAATATAAATTAAACATAATAAAAATAGGATCTGGCACGAGTTGTCATATCATACCATATTTTATTAAACGAGTTCATGAATTTTGTTAGTAAGTGAGCCTTTGGCGAGCTTACTAACGAATTTCCTGGACGAGTTTAATAAAATGTGGTATGATTTGACAACGAGTGTCAGATCTATTTTATCATGTGCTTTTAAATGAGCAAATTAAATAAATATCCATGCAAACATAATGGTAAATCCCGAATGTTGTTTACATTTCGTGACGTCATTTGACGTTGCAACGTCATTTCAGCAAAATAACAAAATGCGATTGGTCAATAAACGAAAACTAAGCCAATGAAAACGCTTAAAAATGTTGTATTACACATGTGTAATATAACAAAATATGTAATGGTTGTATTACATGGAAAACAGGGTATAGCATGTGACAAAAAATTGCTAGAAAACAAACAAAATAATTTATATAGTTATCTTATGAGCGTTGCTGTGGGAAAATCGAGCTGAGTACATACACACAGGCTAATCAGGGACATAACTTACTGTTTTATGTTGATTTTTGCCTAGAATACTCTTCTTTAAAACCAAATATACCATTTAAGAGTAAAGTGTCAGCACTGATTAACATGTGCAGACTGCACAGGCTAATCTTGTGATGTCACTTAATGCATGCATTTAAGCCCAGTTTTCCCAGAACAATGACCAAGTATGCTTAATCCTTTCAGTGCCGGAACCGAATTTTAAAGGCTTTTGCAAACAGTTTGGATCCTGATGAGACGCCACAGAACGTGGCGTCTCATCAGGATCCAAACTGTTTGCTATTCTGATAGTATTCTTTGAAAAAAATCTAAGAAAATGCTATTTTAGAAATTCTGCAGACGACATTTTAGCAGACGACAAATTACCCAGCATGCAAAGGGTTAATGTGAACAGTCACAAATATACATATCAATTATCTTTATTGAAAATGACCTGAAAAACCTCATTAACTTTAATGATAAATAACATGTTTCAAATTTTCAATTAAGTTTATTGGTCATCGCCACAAATGTTGTTGTTGTTGTAGGAAGGCGATCAAGATGCTGAAGCGATTGTACCGGCGTAAGTGGCTGAAGGAGACGGCTGAGCAGAAGGCCAAGATGGCCGCCTGGGAGAAGGACTATCAGCTAGAGGAACACTCCAGCCTCTACCATGAGTACCTGGAAATGGGTAGGTGACTGCATTTACTTCCTACTGTTGTATGTCTGTGACCGATTGTGGTTTGGTCTGGGAAAACTGGGCTTTATGCATGAGCGTAAATTGTCCTCCCAGGTAAGCCTGTGAAGTCTGCACAGGCTTATCTTGGATGAAACTTTCAGCTTTTTTTATCTTTTAAAGGAGTTTTCCTCTTAAATCAAGCTAAGGCAAATTGTATCATCCCTGATAATCCTTTGAGGACTGCACAAGCTAATCAGAGATGGCACTTTACGCACATGCAATAAGCCCAGTTTTCCCAAAACTATGCTTTTAATTGTCTCTGTTGGGACATTATTACCTCTCTGTTACCAATAGGGAGAGGGGGATATATCCAAATCATTCTATCACAGAATTCGCTTGATCTGTCGGTCTGTCTTTCCTGAAACTTGTCTGGACTGTACCTGCCCCATGCTTTAAAGAGTTAATGATCAGTTAACATCAATATTCACATTAAAAGATATAAGTGTGTGTGATGTGTGCTACAAACATGTGGTAAAGCTTCAAGGTGAAGGTGATAGGTAAGTGCAGAATGTCATTTGACCAAGCATCAAAAGATAAAGATACATCTCAAATGTTGATCTTTATAAATAGTGTTGTGCGCTCCTAAACAATGCGACTAGATTTGGTGTTACTTTGAAGTCAAAATTAAAGATCATGACCATAAAAATTGTCCACTCTGGACCATGCATTAAAATAGTTTGCAAAAAAATCGAACACATTTTAAAATAAACAAGAATCACATTGATGTGTCAAAAATCAATACTGCAGATCAAATTTCAAAATGCAGGATTTAACCCTTTCCCCCATAACATGCAAAGTGAAAATGGCTTTTGCAACCAGCATAAAACCAAAACAGCCTGCGAGTAACTCGCAGTCTGTTCAGGTTTTATGCTGTTTGCTGCTCATCAGTATCTTTGGATTGGAAATGAAGCCTTTAAAACTTGAATCTAGTAATAGAAGTGTCGGTGCTGGGGCGGCGGCCGCCGCCCCAATATTTTCGGCAAAAATGAAATTTCGGCAAAGACCTTTTTTAAAAAAAAAATTCCATTTCAATACCCGTATATTTGAAAATATCTTTACCAGGAAGCAAGGTAATCACGCTTTCGGGGTTATGACACGTGTATTGTTGATCGTCATCACCTGTTCGCGGTAATGTACGTGTCAGTTATGTTGTTAATTGAACAATCTCTTTTATAACGATAATCCCTTTATTCTTGAGTTATTAAACCTGGGAATCTTTAATTGTTGGTATGATCTAAGCCTTTGCTTCTTTTTATTAATATGAAGGAAAGTATTACATGAAACAAATGTGCCAATATCCAATAGTCCTTAATTATCACAAAATTAAAGATACCTCAAGATACCTGAATTAATTGAAATCACTCAAAGTAAATCGATAATTCTAAAAAACTTATTTAATGTTTTTTACCACTTTTTTGTGTCATTTCAATATGTCTACTCCAAACCAACGAATTTCAAATTTCCAAAACGGAATTGCGGGGAAAAAAATCCGGATAACGTTATTTTAGCCCACATGATCCCTATCGTTGTGTCTCCTGCTACAAAGTACAAACTGCGACATATAGAGATCACTTCTCCATCGATTGACTATCTGTCACAACTTTTTGTCATACAGAATATGCCTGCAATAGACGTGTATAAGGTCAGGTATCAGGCATAAAAACGCACCAGAACGTGCCATTTGATGCTAATTTTTTTTTTTTAATCCGGGGGAGGCTCCGGCCCCCCACCAACGGGAGGGGATACCCCCTCCCATACCCAACTCCCATACTCTGCCGCCCCAATGTCAATTTGCTTCCGACGCCCCTGAGTAAGAAAGGCATTTAATTAAATTTAACTTTCTAAGGGACTACAGACATGTCAAAATACGTATCCAAGTGGTTCAGGGTGAATTCAAAGCTCTACATCTGTGTAAAATTGGTATGTGGGAGGATTAATTACTGTCATTGATCACAATAAATTGGTGACTTACCTTGTAAGGTATTCAGAGTCCCCACAGGCTTATCAAGGACCACCCTTTCTGCTCTTGCAGTATTTTTCATTTAAAGGGTTTCCCTTTTTGGCGAAAATCCAGTCTAGGTGGCAAGTGTTTCCCTGATTAGCCTGTACAGGCTGCACATCCAGTCTAGGTGGCAAGTGTTTCCCTGATTAGCCTGTACAGACTGCACAGCCAGTCTAGGTGGCCAGTGTTTCCCTGATTAGCCTGTACAGACTGCACAGCCAGTCTAGGTGGCCAGTGTTTCCCTGATTAGCCTGTACAGACTGCACAGCCAGTCTACTGGTGGCAAGTGTTTCCCTGATTAGCCTGTACAGACTGCACAGCCAGTCTACTGGTGGCAAGTTTTTCCCTGATTAGCCTGTACAGACTGCACAGCCAGTCTACTGGTGGCAAGTGTTTCCCTGATTAGCCTGTACAGACTGCACAGCCAGTCTACTGGTGGCAAGTTTTTCCCTGATTAGCCTGTACAGACTGCACAGCCAGTCTACTGGTGGCAAGTGTTTCCCTGATTAGCCTGTACAGACTGCACAGCCAGTCTACTGGTGGCAAGTTTTTCCCTGATTAGCCTGTACAGACTGCACAGCCAGTCTAGGTGGCAAGTGTTTCCCTGATTAGCCTGTACAGACTGCACAGCCAGTCTAGGTGGCAAGTGTTTCCCTGATTAGCCTGTACAGACTGCACAGCCAGTCTAGGTGGCAAGTGTTTCCCTGATTAGCCTGTACAGACTGCACAGCCAGTCTAGGTGGCAAGTGTTTCCCTGATTAGCCTGTACAGACTGCACAGCCAGTCTAGGTGGCAAGTGTTTCCCTGATTAGCCTGTACAGACTGCACAGCCAGTCTAGGTGGCAAGTGTTTCCCTGATTAGCCTGTACAGACTGCACAGCCAGTCTAGGTGGCAAGTGTTTCCCTGATTAGCCTGTACAGACTGCACATCCAGTCTAGGTGGCAAGTGTTTCCCTGATTAGCCTGTACAGACTGCACAGCCAGTCTAGGTGGCAAGTGTTTCCCTGATTAGCCTGTACAGACTGCACAGCCAGTCTAGGTGGCAAGTGTTTCCCTGATTAGCCTGTACAGACTGCACAGCCAGTCTAGGTGGCAAGTGTTTCCCTGATTAGCCTGTACAGACTGCACAGCCAGTCTAGGTGGCAAGTGTTTCCCTGATTAGCCTGTACAGACTGCACAGCCAGTCTAGGTGGCAAGTGTTTCCCTGATTAGCCTGTACAGACTGCACAGCCAGTCTAGGTGGCAAGTGTTTCCCTGATTAGCCTGTACAGACTGCACAGCCAGTCTAGGTGGCAAGTGTTTCCCTGATTAGCCTGTACAGACTGCACAGCCAGTCTACTGGTGGCAAGTGTTTCCCTGATTAGCCTGTACAGACTGCACAGCCAGTCTAGGTGGCAAGTGTTTCCCTGATTAGCCTGTACAGACTGCACAGCCAGTCTAGGTGGCAAGTGTTTCCCTGATTAGCCTGTACAGACTGCACAGCCAGTCTAGGTGGCAAGTGTTTCCCTGATTAGCCTGTACAGACTGCACAGCTAATCTTGGATGATACTTTACATACATGCATTAAAACAAGTTTTCCCAGAACAATGCCCATACATCTTCTGTGTGGCTTTGCAGTGTTGCAGTATGGTTTCCTGACCATCTTTGTTGCTGCGTTCCCCCTCGGTCCACTTTGCTGCCTGCTGAACAATATCATTGAGATTAGAACCGACGCCGTTAAGTTTTGCACTGACCTACGACGACCCCTGGCTGAGAGGGCGGCTGATATTGGTAAGAATATCAACAACATAGTGCTGTATTCAATTTTTTGTTGTTGGTTAGTTATTTTTTTTTGCAACAATTTGGGAATGGGGACGGGATTTTTGGATTGGAAAAATCTTTTGTATTTTGACTAAAATTTTTAAGTTTGTGAAATTTATTTTTAGCTAACAAATACTTACAAAATTTGGTCAGTTTGTCCCATGTTAATTTACTAATGTTAAACCCTTACAGCTGCATTGTGAGTTGTGAAATTGAGGCAGTCATTAGGGACAAATATGAGTCGCATTCTGAGAAAACTGGGCAAAATGCATGTGCGTAAAGTGTTGTCCCAGATTTGCCTGTGCAAACTGTACAGGCTAATCTGGGACGACACTTTCCGCTTTAATTGGATTTTTGCTGAGAAGAGACTTAATTTAAACGAAAAATGTCATTAAAACAGAAAGTGTCTACCCTGATTAGCCTGTGCGGACTGCACAGGCTAATCTGGGACGACACTTTACGCACTTGCATTATGCCCAGTTTTCTCAGAACAAGACTCAAATATATACATGATGACATTGTGGATGGTGCTGAATAACAGCCCTAAATTTAAAACAAATACACACTAGATATGCAGGTGACAGGTTATTATACTGGTGCGGAGCTGTACGTTTTTACTCATAAAAGCTCAAAGCATTCAAGAAGAACTACGCAGTGGAATAAAGCAAAAATCAGTCAAAAGAAATCAGGCTGGTTTTGATGGTGTTTATTCAGAAAACAACAACCTCAAATGAATTGATAAATTATGTAAAAAATATAAGACATTAATTGAAGATAACAGTCTTTGCTTGGCATCATCTTGTGTACCGCCACTTGTAAAGGCTCGTAGTTCAGATTTCTATGCCAAATAAATATACCTCTATCAAATAAGATAAATAGTTCTGCTTTAAAAGCATCTTGTTCACAGTTTGGAAAACAATTGCCTTAGGGATAAAAAACGGATGAATGCATTTTAATCAGACAAGCAAACTAACACATGGTCCCTGATTAAGAAAAATGTAAAAACTGTGTTTGTTAGATCATCAATCAAAATCAGAAGAATGATAAAGCATGTTGAAGATGTTTTATTGATAATTCTGCTAGTATTTGTGTTACTAACATAGTTTTTATTCCCCCGGATCGAATGATCGGGGGTATATTGTTTTTGGCCTGTCTGTCTGTCATTCACTGTGTCAGTCACAAACTTTAACCTTGGTTAAAGTTTTGCAATAACTTTTGCAATATTGAAGATAGCAACTTGATATTTGGCATGGATGTGTATCTCATGGAGCTGCACATTTTGAGTGCTGAAAGGTCAAGGTCATCATTACAAATCCAAAAGGTCAAAAAACAAATCCAAGGGAAGTAATAAGCTTCAAAGGGAGATAATTATCTGTACCTGGTAAGTGATAAAAATAAATAAATAAACGCGGTGCATTATGGAGCATTGTGTTTCTGACAAACACATCTTTTGTTAAAATAAGCTTCATACATCAAAAGCCTGAGATGTTCATTGGTGTGTCAGCTTGTTCTTCTTGAGGTCTCCGGTTATATCCATGGGAATGCAAACTTTTTATTTTACTTGTTTTCTTTATTTTCATAATTTTGTAAAACTGTTCCTAGAATTATTTAATAATACATGTAAATGCATTTCATTTCTTTACCGATAAATACTTTACGCTGGCTTTTTACAATCACTGATATATACTTTAAGCTGGCTTGGTAAATCACAGATATATACTTTACGCTGGCTTGGTAAATCACAGATATATACTTTACGCAGACTTGGTACAATCACTGATATATACTTTACGCTGGCTTTTTACAATCACTGATATATTCTTTACGCTGGCTTGGTACAATCACTGATATATACTTTACGCTGGCTTGGTACAATCACTGATATATACTTTACGCTGGCTTGGTACAATCACTGATATATACTTTACGCTGGCTTGGTACAATCACTGATATATACTTTACGCTGGCTTGGTACAATCACTGATATATACTTTACGCTACTCATTTACTTTTTTTCGCAGGAATCTGGTATGAAATCTTGTATGCTATATCGCGGTTGGCAATCGTGTCCAATGTAAGTATTTTGTGTCTTGGTTTCTTTTTACTTCAATCGTTTTGTTTCGAACATTTTGCTGCAGGAATGTCGTTTTATGTGATTCAATGCATGTACAAAAATTAACTGAAATATTTAAAGGAGCTTTTGATAACATTTGAACAGCTAAGCTGTTTCACCTTGCGGAACCATTGATGAATCCAACATTTATTTGGAGATGCAGTAAATATTGGCTTGATTATCTATAATTGATATGCTTTTTATACGCCCGCTTAAAAAAAACAGGACGTATTATAGTTTCACCTTTGCGGCGGGTGGGCAGCGTTCACAGCAGTTTCTGCTCTCTAATTCAAATATTTTTCATCCGATCTTCACCAAACTTAGTCAGAAGTTTTATCTAGACAATATCTAGGTCAAGTTCGAATATGGGTTATGCAGGGTCAAAAACTACATGTAGGTTACAGGGTCACTTAGTGCATTTCAAGCATTTAGCATGGTTTCTGCTCTCTAATTGAAGTAGTTTTTATCTGATCTTCACCAAACTTGGTCAGAAGTTGTATCTGGACAATATATAGGTCAGGTTCGAATATGGGTCATGCCGGATCAAAAACTAGGTCACGGGGTCACTTAGTGCATTTCAAGCATTTAGCATGGTGTCCGCTCTGTAATAGAAGTAGTTTTCATCCGATAATCACAATACTTGATCAGAAGATGTATCTAGACACTATCAAGGTCAAGTTCGAATATGGGTCATGCAGGGTCAAAAACTAGGTCACAGGGTCACTTAGTGCGTTTCAAGCATTTAGCATGGTGTCCGCTTTCTAATTATCCCCCGTCATAGGCAGAGGGATATTGTTTTGGCGTTGTCTGTCCGTTCGTCCGTCCATCCTTATGTCCGTCAGTCCGTCCGGAGCCATATCTTGGAAGTGCTTTGGCGGATTTCATTGAAACTTGGTATAAGTATATATATATATGGATAAGCGAATGATGCACGCCAAATATCATTGTACACCATCTGTTAATAACGGAGTTATGGCCCTTTGTGTCTTGAAAAAATGCTTTTTTTGTGTGTCCGGAGCCATATCTTGGAAGTGCTTTGGCAGATTTCATTGAAACTTGGTATGGGTATGTGTATATTAATAAGAGGATGATGCAGGCCAAATGGCATTGTACACCATCTGTTAATAACAGAGTTATGGCCCTTAGTATCTTGAAAAAATGCTTTTTTGAGTGTCAAATATGACACTTTTGTGTCCAGAAGCATATTGGCGGGGGATATCAATTCAACGAATTTGCTTGTTGAAGTTGTTTTCATCTGATCTTCACCAAATTTGGTCAGAAGTTGTGTCTAGAAATATCTAGGTCAAGTTCAAATATGAGTTATGCCGGGTCAAAAACTAGATCATGAGGTCACTTAGTGCATTTCAAGCATTTAGCATGGTGTCTGCTCTCTAATTGAAGTAGCTTTCATCTGATCTTCACCAAATATGGTCAGAAGTTGTGTCTAGATGATATGTAGGTCAAGTTCAAATATGGGTCATGGTAAAGTTATCAAGTTGTCCAAAACCTTCAAACGGGCGTATCTTGTTACAGTTTGGCACTCTTGTTGCAATTATGATATCTGGGTAAAATTATATGCAAGACAATGCCTTGGTATTTTTAACCAGGTTTTTAACCAGGTTTTTTAACCAGGTTTTCCGAAGGAAAAAACTGGTTATTAGATTGGCGAATGCGGGCGGGCTGGCTGGCTGGCTGGCGGGCGGGCGGGCGGAACAAGCTTGTCCGGGCCATAACTATGTCGTTCATTGTCAGATTTTAAAATCATTTGGCACATTTGTTCACCATCATTGGACGGTGTGTCGCGCGAAATAATTACGTCGATATCTCTAAGGTCACACTTTGAGTTCAAAGGTTAAAAATGGCCATAAATGAGCTTGTCCTGGCCATAACTATGTCATTCATTGTGAGATTTTAAAATCATTTGGCACATTTGTTCACCATCATGGGACGGTGTGTCGCACGAAAGAATCACGTCAATATCTCCAATGTCAAGGTCGCCACGACTAAAAATTATTTTTTTTTATTAAAACAAACTTACAAAGGGGTTTAATTTTGTTTGTTCATTTCAAAAGTTCAGTTTGAGTTTTCTCCCTTTATCAGATTTTTTTTTCACAATGAAAACCTGGTTTTGTGACAATTTTGTCCCTTGTTTAAAATAAATCTCTCTTTCTCTCATTAGCAATCTTGAATTACTTGTGATACTCTGTTATCTTTTCATTATGGGGTTTATGTATGCTCTTTTAACATATCTCATACATATGTTCGACTGCCTATATGTTCCCCAGCTTATTTGCCTGAATTGACAACAGTCTTCCTCATTTTTTTAAATTTGCTTATATAAGGTAAAATGCCTATTATCTTAAAACACTAATGCCTTCAAATACATTTCAAATAAATTCAAACTGATTAAATGTAGACTTTTCATTAGCTATGAAGTATTGCTGAGGTATGTTTGATTGATGGCTGACACAACATAGAATTAAATGTCAATCAATCTCTTGCATATTTTTAACTGTTGTATAAGTCCTGTTACATAAATCAGGCTGTCTTGAATTGATATTAAAGAAGTACTCAGTAATAAGCAAGTGTGCTCTTGTCAATCTCTTTGATATTGGATTAATTATATCGATCTCACTCAAAGTTCAAATTGTCAGCTACCCTTGGTTTATTTCACTGATATATATTTACCTTACAGTTTAAACATTGATACATTGATAAGCTGTGTTGATATGTGAGCTGTGAACATTTAAATACCGTTTTCACTTTTCCAAATTGTGTCTACAGTTATTGGAAAAGCTGATTAAAATTTAATAATTGAATACACTGATATCCACTTTTATGGTCCATTTCTTTTGACTTATACAAGAAGCAATCTGGCATAGGTAAACAGGAAGCTGTACCATTTGTAGACATACACTGATATACTCTTTAAAGGTCAATTTCTTTTGCCTAATACAAGAAGCAATCTGGCATAGGTTAACAGGAAGCTTACCATTTGTATGTGTTTTGTTCCAAATTTTTCTTGCAGCAACATGTTCATGCAAATATTTTGCTTGTGTTGCTAATGTTATATGCTCCTCGCAAGAGTTTTAATCAGGCAATACAAGCAGTTGCTCAGAATTATCATTACAAATGCCATTCCTTATCAAATTAATTATGTATATATCTTCAGCAAATCATTTGGTCGAGGACGTTAAAACTACATTGTTGCAATCTGCAACTGTTGGCCCCCAAAACAGCTGGCTTACTTCATTTGATTGAGATAACAATGTATTGTTTCATTAAATCACTACATCTGCACAGACTTATCTTCACAGTTGGCACAGACTAATCAGGAGCAACACTTTCAGCCTAAACTGGATTGTATGCTAAGAAGAGAGTTACTTTAAACAAAAATACCATTTAAGTGGAAATTGTTGTCCCTGATTAGCCTATGTAGACTGCAATCATGCGTTTTTCCTCTTGCAGGCGTTCATTATAGCCCTTACATCAGACTTCATCCCTCGGTTGGTCTACGTCTACTACTACAGTGACAACCAAACCCTGGTCGGCTACACGCAGTGGGGGCTCTCCAAGTTCAACACGTCAGACTTTGAGCCGGACAAGAGAGTACAAGGATCTGATGTTTGTTGGTGCGTGACAAAAATATAAGAGTCGTGTTCTGATAAAACTGGGCATAATGCATGTACGTAAAGTGTCGTCCCAGATTAGCCTGTGCAGTCCGCACAGGCTAATCAGGGACGACACTTTCCGCTTTTATGACATTTAGCATTTAAATGAAGTCTCTTTTTAGCAAAAATCCAGCACACTTCACAGGCTAATCTGGGACGACACTTTACGCACATGCATTATGCCCAGTTTTATCAGAACAAGACCCATAATATAACAATATAATAACATATTTTGTCCTGAAAGGCATTGACATTTTCAATTCTATTTTGTGGGTTGATCAAATACTTGACGCGGTAAAAAAAGAGAATTGTTCTTCCTGAATGAAGTTTAAGAGTTTACACTCATGAAATCCAAATCACACATCCATTTCATCACTTGGGCGTAAAGCTGAAGTTAAATATGCATTAGGTAGTTACTTGTATTTTATGCGATTTTCTTCGGGTCAAATTATGTAAGATTTTAAGCTTTCTTTTTCAAAACTATTCTTACAAGGTGCAGTAACATAATTGATTGTGACCCAATCCATTTTCATATATATGATTGTCTGTAAGGGTATCAATTGAAATACCTTCATAATCAGCATTATTCCAGTTGCCGAGATTTCCACTAACCGTCATAACCCTCATCCTTGTTCTTAGATTCTTTGAAACTAGAATATTGATTCAATATCTACTAACATGAGCCACATTCTGGGAAAACTGGTCTTAATGCAAGTGCGTGGTGTCATCCATGCATGCTAACCAGGAACAACACTTTCCACTTGTATGGAATTTTTGTTTAAAGGAGGTGACTCAAAAATAAAATCCAGTGAAGGCAGAAAGTGTTGTCCCATATTAGCCTGTGAGGACTGCACATGCTGAACTGGGTTGACACTTTACACACATGCATTTAGCCCAGATAACCCAGAGGATGCTCATACGATAACTATTCCAGTTGCTAAGATTTTCACTTCCCCTATCCTTATACTAAAATTCTTTCTCTTTAGAATAATTATTCAAAAATCTAGCCATGCTCTGGGAAAATGGGGCTTGATGCATGTGCTTAAAGTGTCAACCCAGATCAGCCTGTACAGTCCGCACAGGCTAATCAGGGACGTACCTTTTCGCTTTTATAGTATTCTTCGTTTAAAGGAAGTCTCTTATTAATGAAAATAAAGTGCAGGCGGTAGTGTCGTTCCTGATAAGCCTTTGAGGACTGCACAGGCTAATCTGGGACTACACTTTACACTCAAGCATTAAGCCCAGTTTTTGCAGTTGGAGGCTGATATGAATGCTATTTCAGGTACCGAGATTTCCGCTACCCTCCTGGCTACAAGGATGAGACAGGAGAGCCAATGCAGTATGAGTATTCTGAGAAATTCTGGCATGTCCTGGCTGCTCGCTTCGCTTTTGTCGTAGTCTTTGAGGTGAGATGCTCACACTGTATTATTGGTAATGAATGCTTTTTTTGTTGTTGATGATTATGGAGTCAAAAATGAGAAAATATTTTCACCTTTATGATCTGCTTTCACTAAATATGTATTTGTATAATTTTGTAATATTGCTTTTGTAAATTATGTCTTTTTAGTCCCCGCCAGAGGCGGAGGGATATTGTTTTGGCATTGTCCGGCTGTCTGTCCGTCCGTCCGGCTGGCCGGCACCTTTGTGTCCAGAGCCATATCTTGGAAGTGCTTTGGCGGTTTTCATTGAAACTTCGTATGAGTATATATATATGCATAAGAGGATGATGCACGCCAAATGGCATTGTACACCATCTCTTCAAAACAGAGTTATGGCCCTTTGTATCTTGAAAAAATGCTTTTTACTATAGGCACTTTTGTGTCCGGAGCCATATCTTGGAAGTGCTTTGGCGGTTTTCATTGAAACTTAGTATGAGTATATATATGGATTAGAGGATGATGCACGCCAAGTGGCATTGTACACCATCTGTTAATAACGGAGTTATGGCCCTTTGTATCTTGAAAAAATGCTTGTTTGAGTGTCAAATATAATACTTTTGGGTCCAGAAGCATATAGGCGGGGGATATCAATTCAATGAATTTGCTTGTTTATTAAAGAGTCAGAAATGGGAAATTATTTGTATCTATTGTTGTTGCACAGTTGTTACACGAGTGCCTTTTCCTAACTTTATACATATATCAGTACTTAAATGTCATAAGACATATCTCCCCCTATCCATGACTCATAAAACATATACTAGTACTCTTATTCAAGTCATGTCATTGTATAATTTTTATTTCTCTCCCCAACTCACTCTCAATTCTCTCCCCTACTCACTCTGATTTTTCTCCCCTACTCACTCTGATTCTCTCCCCTACTCACTCTAATTTTTCTTCCCTACTCACTCTGATTTATCTCCCTATTCACTATGATTTCTCTCCCCTACTCAATCTGATTTCCCTCCCCTACTCACTCTGATTTCTCCCCCCTACTCATTATGATTTTTTCACCCCTACTCACTCTGATTTGTTCCCCTTTGTACTTTGATTTCACTTCCATACTCTGATTTCTCTCCCCTACTCACTCTGATTTCTCTCCCCTACTCACTCTGATTTATCACCCCTACTCACTCTGATTTCTCTCCCCTACTCACTCTGATTTGTCTCCCCTACTCACTCTGATTTTGTCCCCTTCTTACTTTGATTTCACTTCCATACTCACTCAGATTTCTCTTCTCTACTCACTCTGATTTTTACGCCTCCTTACTCTGATTACACTCCCCTACTCACTCTGATTTATCTTCCATACTCACTCTGATTTCTCTCCCCTACTCACTCTGATTTATCTCCCCTACTTACTCTGATTTCTCTCCCCTACTCACTCTGATTTCTATCCCCTTCTCACTCTGATTTCTATCCCCTACTCACTCTGATTTCTCTCCCCTATTCTAGAACCTGGTGGTGGTCACCACAAGCCTGGTGGCCTACCTGATCCCAGACGTGCCGGCCAAGGTGAAGAAGGAGATCAGGAGGGAGGCGTACATCTCCAGTGAGATCGTCATACAGGTAATTAAGCCTCGCTCTGTGAAATGTATGTGCTTAAAGTGTCATCCCAGATTAGCCTGTATAGTCCACATAGGCCAATCAGGAATAACACTTTCAGACTGAACTTAATTTTTGTCATGAAAATTCTAACTTAAAAATAAAAAATTATAAAAAAGTGGAAAGTGTTGTCCCTGATTTACCTGTGCGGACTGCAAAGGCTAATCCGTGAGGACACTTTATGCACATGCATTAAACCCCTTTTCACAGAGCAAAGCTAAATATCATTTGCTGAGCCAAAAAGTAATGACTCCAAATCCCACTGTTCCCTGGGATTCTATGAAGACTATTTTGAAGCAGCTTCCAGTCTGTGTGTTCGTATTTGCATAAAATTGTATTAAGATTTTGCGCCATTCCCCGACAGTAAAATATATTTCAAATATGAAATAAAATAAAATTCTTTGTAATTCTTTGTATTGTCTACTTAAATTTTATGAAATTCCCCATCCATAAATAAACACTACAATGATCAATCACTTAAAATATTACTTAATAAAACCAGAGTAAAACTTCCTATCACTTTATATTATAATGGAAATTATCTCCAATAAGACTGAGCTGCAGAAGGCCAAGGGAAACTCAGTAACGGACATCCTGCTCGGCAAACTCCGGAAGGGAGGTGCAGAGGGGGAGAACGGGTCAAGCGCGCGGAAACGCAATGGGAGGGGTGGAGACGATGATGCGATTGTGCGGGTTGATGAAGTGTCGGTGTCGAACATTTGATGAGAGATATGAGGATAGTTCAAAACTTGGACAAGACTCTGTAATATGTTTAAGGCCTGCTGAGAGCACTAATATTTCTGTAGATGGAACATGTAACATATTTTTGCCCTAAAGAAATGGTGTAAATATACGGGCGTGTTCAACCAAACTGCATTTGCAATGATTTATGTAGGGATTGGTGGTTAAAACCTTTTAAGAATTTAGTTTGGAACTATATGATCTGATAAGGAAATTTTTAAAAGATGCAACACTTTTCAATTGATTTCCTTTTGTGATTATATGATTGTTTATGCATACATTTATAATTAGATTGTTTCAGGATCTTCATTGGTTGTGTAATTGTCTTATTTATATAATATGTAATTTAAGTATCCTCATTGTAATTATTGTGCTTTTGCTTTTTTACAAGACCGATAAAATGAAATACAGGAGTCACATGGCTTCTTTATATATCTCTTTAATATCTCAAATTGTTTTAACAGAATTCAAATACAGACTAAAGATTCACCATGCAAACGACTGTTAATTAGTTTTGGTAATTTAGGTGCGGTTTTAGATTACACACATTTAAATTTGTATATTAATTGGTTGAGCCAAAAAGTATTTTATCTCAGTCGAATATCTATATTAGTTTTGATTTTTTTTTATTTGTCCACAGGCACGTACTCAGTAAAGATATAATTGTTTAAGGTATTTAGTGTTTTATGTATGACATATATACTATTTTCCATACATGATGTGTATTAGTTTACACTTGTAACCACTTGTAAAGTGATACAAAGTTTTACTTTGTTTTAATAATAATATTTGTAGTTATTGATAAAATTTTAGTATTTATATATTCATAATAATCGTAATGCCTTATTTTTGTATAAATATTGTTTAATGTTGCTTTATCTTAACTAAGGTTATACAGATATAATTGGTTGAACATTAGTATAAATGACACTGGTTGTAATTGGCCAGAGTTGTCTAAGTTTTAGTATATTTCAACATTTTAATCATTAACTTTTTAATTGCTTTGATATGTACATTAAATTTTTAATTGTGTTGATATGTACAAAGATTATGATCAATTTTTTCCTGCTTTCACCTATTGAACATTTAAAATATCAGTAAACATTTGGATGGTAATAAACTAAGAAAATGTATCTTACATTCAAGTAGGTTGTGATGCACCATGCTGCTCATCTTGGTCCCATTTACTGCTGTGTATTTGCAAGGGCTTGATGTCTACCTCCTGTGGCTTTACAAAGGCTCAAACATAAATGATACGTGTTTGTTTTTAAGCATTCAGCATTTTGGCATCCAATTATTTAAATGTTAAGGTTAAAATAGATTTCTTATCTTAGTTATATTGCATGTTTTTTGATAAACATGAAGAATTATAGTGTATATTTTTAAATACAATATTAGGTTGTCTGTTTTAAGCATATGTATGCAAATTTGTCAAAAATTGACTTAAATTGTAAATATTTTTGTCTTTATGTGTTCACAACCATTTTATCAAGAATAATGATTAAGTTATAAAACTCAAAGCACATACAGTGTCCTTATATTCCATTCAGCGATAATTATTTTTTTCACTTCCTCTAAATATGTTGGCATACACAATTAGCACACTTTGATTTGAAGTAATATACACATAAATTTCAGTTTCTATTACAACATGTGTAGTATTTCATTTATTTTATATTCTAGTATGATATTATTATTTTTAACATTATTCCCTACTGTTGTATAGTTTTGTTGTAATACAACATTATTGTTTTAATATAGTTCTTACAACTTATGAATGTAACTTATACCTAAAATTTGTATGTGTATACTGTGCAATATGTGTATATTTTTATACTGTTCATTTTTATGTAACATAAGACTTGAAAAGATGTAAACAATGCTTGTTTTCTATTTTGTTAAACACTATGTTACCTACGTTTGTATTAATGAGTGATGTCATTGAACAAATATACTATTTTATTCTTTAAACACATGTTTTAGCATTATATTACTTCTTTTAATATTAGATCTGGTTGTGTTATTTCTTGAATGTTTCTTTATGAATCATTCACCCCTTTCAGGTCTGTTTTTTATTGATAACCACTATTCATATTATGTGCATTGTTTGACATATGTATGATCATTTATGAAGAAAAAATACAACATAATGAACAAGGTAAAAAAAAGGTTTGGTGTGAAAGGTTAACAACATTAAGGTTAGAGAACTAAAAAGTATCAATCCGAATGTTAAAAAAACATTGTTATCTATTGTTTTTAACCTAATCTGAATTAACTGAATAACCATGTGTGTGATACGAACATACAGTTGAGAACTGAATCTATAATGAATGTATTGTTGATATTTTCACAGTTATCAAAGTGTGACGTTAATTAGTTTAATATCTTTAGAGTTCTTTTTCCCAATCATAACTGTTACAAATGCATGAAATATTTTTGTAATATTTGAGATATTGATTAATTTGTTTTCATTTGATGATGTATTGCTAAAGCCTTTGCCAACCTTCGCACAGCCCTTATATTTATGTCCACAATGTATGATCGAGCTTTCCCCACACCGCTTAGAGCATTGTCCGTGTCCTGAGTGAAGGGGTGTGTTGTTCATAACATATAAGTGTGTACCATATGAATATCTCAAACTATTTGATACTGCATGCATGAATCTCTTATGTGTATCTTACCATGTTGATATCTCTATCTTTTATACATTAATTAAAACAGTAGAAAAGTAATTTGAATTTCTCTTTAATCATACCCTTCAATGAGAAGTGCAATGTCTTATAAAAGCAACGTTATCCGTGTATACACTTACAAGCAAAAATGTGAATACCCTGTGGTGAACTTGGTAATTCGCCCCTAACGGAACATAAACCCAAAATGATTGACAAAAAAGCAAAATAAACTTTGTTCAAATGAGCCAATTATTTTTTATTCGGTTAAATTAAGTTTAAACCTTTTTATTTTAGCTTGATTGCATCAACAAACATGATGCTTATTTGAATGCTCTCGAGTCTGTCTTCTTGGACTAAGAACCAGTACTTGTTGTCTTTGAGGAAGACAGAAGGATCGCTGCCACAGTGGGGATCGAACCCAGGCCCTCCTGGTCGCTAGGCAAACACCATATATGCTTCACTATGGCAACATTATTAAAGTTGTTGCAAATACAAATTTCCACCTGCAAAGGGACCAGTTTACTGTTTGGAAAAAAAGATGTTTTTTAAAGATTGCCTTAAATTCAAGAAAGTATGTATCCATTGTAATCATACAAGCAAACTAAGACTCCTGACTAAGAAACATTTCACACATGTCTTTTTGTTTATGTCAAATTTTCAAAAAAATAAAGCATTTCTTATCCAGATGGGTGAAAGTTTTCCGTAATATTACGGATTTCCGTAAATTCGATCTTCAGTCAGGTCGTTTTTCCAAATCGTATAAATCCAAGGAGATATTGGGGGGGGGGGGGGGGGGGGGGTAACCCATGCCTTTGATTTTGATCGGACCTAAAGTTTAAAATCAAAGCAGTAACAAGTCCCCCGCAAAAGGAATCGAGCCAAAAGACCCTCCGCGGAATCTGACTCGGTTTCCAAACAAGCGTTTCGATTGGTTTACATAAATCGGTCATCCAATGGAAATCGACGTTACGAAACGGTCTTATCTCTCAAACACAAGTCAAAATAACTTCTGAAACCAAAAAACCACGATCAAATAATGTTTTTGCCTCCGGAGTACAACACAAAAGAGCTTGAAAGTGGTGTGAAACACAAATGGCGATGGGAAGGTCTGCATGAAAGAGACTCTCGTGAAGAGAAATGGAGAGATTGGTTAAAAGAAACACTCCGGGTAGCGCATATTGTGATATCTGTTTCAAAACGATCAAGTACCAATCAAATGGGAAAAGGGGCGTTCAAGTCTCATGCCGAGGACGTTACGCACGTGAAAAATTACCGGACGTGGAAATCACATCATTAGAAAATAACTAGATAAGATATACAAACAAGTTAAGATAACACTAACATTTCTAAACTATATACACATATTTACAGTATTATATAGATAATGAACATGTTATGGCAATTCATTTTCTTTCTTGTATTTGTAAGTAAAGATTATGCCTATCACATTTTATCTACATGAAATTTTAAAGAAATAGATTGAGATATTTTTTAGCCAAACTAACTTTTTTTCTGTTTTGAATCGCATAAAAATACAGGTGTCTTAAAGTTTAAGCTCTGGAAAAGTGATTTCTTTGTTTCAACTAAGCTAAAATGCAGGAGTTTCCTGGACTTATCGGGGGCCCTATCGGCCCCCAGATTTGATTTTCAGTATTTTGGGATTTATCAACGTTCACCCATGATATAATTATTTATAAATCCATTTATAATCTTATTTGAAACTTCGTACGCTATATCACGACTGGAAGTTGTGTCAAATGTAAGTATCTTTCATAATACTTCATTCATGCTGTTCGAACAGTTTAATGCTGAAATGTAACCTTATCTGATCCAGTTAATGTACATCTGATAGACGGGTTTTAAAGGCACTTTTTATAACATTTAAACAAGTTAAGCATTTTTACTTTCTGTGAATTATTGATGAATCAAACATTGATCTGGAGTTGCAGTCGAGACTGGATTGATGATGTATCCTTACGCTTAATGTAATTAGTTTAAACCTTTTTATTGTGTCGCCTGACTATGGTCATGGGACATATAGGTGTTACTTTTTGGCGGTGTCGTCGGCGTTGTCGGCGGCGGCGTCACACTTCGAAAAACGCTCATAATTTCTGTGTCTCTTCAGATATTGCTTTCATATTTGGTATGCATGTGTATCTGGACAACACCTTTCCATGCGCAACATTTTTTTTTACCCGCGTGACCTTGACCTTAAACTTGATGTCAGCGTTCAGGTTTCAAAGTATGCGACTGCGATTCGAAAAAGGCTCATAGCTGTTGGGTCCCTTCAGATATTGCTTTCACCTTTCCATGCGCATACAGTTTTTTACTCCTGTGACCTTGACCTTGAACCTGAGGTCAGCGTTCAGGTTTCGAAATCTGCGACCGCGATTCGAAAAAGGCTCATAACTACTGTGTCCCTTCAGATATTGCTTTCATATTTGGTATGCATGTGTATCTGGACAACACCTTTCCATGCGCATAACATTTTTGACCCCTGTGACATCGACCTTGAACTTAGGTCAGCGTTCAGATTTCGAAATCTGCAACCGCAATTCGAAAAAGGCTCATACCTACTGTGTCCCTTCAGATATTGCTTTCATATTTGGTACGCACGTGAATCTGGACAACACCTTTCCATGCGCATGAAATATTTGAACTTGGGGTCCGCGTTTAGGTTTCAAAATATTCGACCGTGATTCATAAAAAGCTATTGCTTTCATATTTGGTATGCATGTGTATCTGGACAAGATCTTTCAATGTGCATTTCAGTTTTAACCCCTGTGACCTTGACCTTGCAGTTAGAGTCCGCGTTTAGATTTCGAAATCTGCGACCACGACCCAAAAATGGTTCATAACTACTATGTCTTAAGCTTTACTTTAAACATTTTTAATAATAATAATAATAATAATAATAATAATAATAATAATAATAATAATAATAATAATAAACGATTTGATATTTGTGAACTTTGACGGTTATAAAGATGTTGGTGAACTAGAAACGTACTACAGCCACCACATACCTGTGCGGATAGCAGTTTAGAATTGAAGAGAATTCACAGATTATAGCACAAAGGAGGGCATGTTGTGTTTGGTCTGTCTGTGTGTTTTTGTCTGTTCGCTATTAGATTTACAATATTCATACACAATTATTTTGGTCATTCATAAAACAAGCTTTGCTTATTCAATATGTTACTAAATAGGACAAAAAGGGGTAAAAGTATGATTGTAACAGCATTAAGACTTAATTTCCCATCCCCGATATAAAAGTAAACAAGTAACACTGGTATGCTTCCATCAGGCGACAAATCCAACTCGCGGAATTCTAGTTTTACCTCGATTGCATCGGAAGCCCCATGCTTATAGAAACGCTATCGAGTCCGTTTCCTGGGCCTATAACCAATACTTGGTTTCTTTGGGGAAGATCTAGAGAACGCTCCCCGAGTGGGTATCGAACCCACGACCTCCCAAATGCTAGGCGGATACCATATCCTTTACGCCACGGAGAACTAACTTTGCGGTTTACCAGATTTACTAAATTGTCTGTACTAGAAAGCCCTTGTATTTTTAGACATTACATCGTCGGTTTTAGGAACAATATAAGCAGTGTGACTTGTATTATTCAATGTGTTTGAGGTATAATTAAAAAAATAGAATAGTTTAATAACTTTGGCTGACATAAACACTAATTTTCAATATTATTCATAATATCAACATTGGTCTTCTTATATTCATGTCTTTGCATTTATTTGCATCTACTATAAAGTATCTCAAATGTTCGATTATTATAAAAAGAAACTCTTCGATTCTGAATTAAGAAGTACTATTTTCAGTGCACTTTTGGAATTGACCAAAATTTATATATCAGAACACATGTTAACCCACTATTTCTTTTATTATAATGTAAAAGAGATCTAATACAAACTGCATTTATGTGAGATTTAAGGATGTTTTATCATACTGTACTGCACTTGAAAGCCAAACCTTTTAACTTTTGTCAGTTATTCATGTTTTTAAACGCTTTCCACTCAGAGCGAATAACTAGACATGCCCGTTCATATTTTTGCAAAGTGTACTCAAACTGATATCTTTCATCCAATGCAGATACCAAATCACCCTTTAAAAATGAATGGCAATGTAGCTTACACATGAATTGAGTCATAGGTTATCATTGGTATGGAGTTGTTTGCCGAACACTGGTGAATTAAATAGTGTGGTCTTTGTCAGATTATCAGATTTCTTAAATGTTGTTCTCTAAAGTAATTATAATAATATCATGCACACACTCATTATGTTCATAGAAAGTTATTACTCATTTACTCAATTCATATAGTGGTTATTTATTGTAACCCCCTTAAGTGTTTTATATGTCGGCTCCCTCTTTTGATAAAAATAAATATTGGCTTTGTATCGCACTCCAAAGGCGGAGGGATATAGAATTGGCGTTGTCCGTCCATCAGTCCGTCCGTTAGTTCAAAAACTTTCCAGGGCTATGTCTCAGATACCATATCACATGTATATATATCAAATCACTGAATTTGCTTGTTTATTTTGTTTTTATTATGTCAAATGCTGTATTATTCTCCAACACGAATGCATACTAATAATTTTCAACGGATTAAATGTCGATTTGGCTATGAAGTATTGGTGAGGTGTATAATATTGATGTTTGATTGATGACTGTTACTTAGAGGCAATATTGAAGTATATATGTCAATTCAACTCTGATCATAGGCAACTGTTCAATCTGTACCGTGAAATAAATCACGCTGTCTTCAGCTGATTGTTACGAACAACTTGGTCATCTAAGACCTAAAGTGATTGTGCCAGTCTCTTTGAAATTCTTTGTCTGATTTCATTGCATGGGTTTAATTAATCAGTTACCTTATCAGTTCTATATTTGACTGAATTATATTAACCTAACAGTTTAAACATTGGTACTCATTATTTGCGTTGATTTATTTGTTATTTCCAAAGTTCTTATGTAGCTTTCCCATTTCAACAAGTTCGATTACAGTCATTTGTTAAACCAATTGAAACTGTAAATAGATACACTGATAACCACCTTTGAGGCCAAGGTCTTTAGCTTTAATCTAGGAGCAATCTGGTATGGCTCAAACAGGAAGTGTTCATATTAACTGGTAGTTATTAAAGTTAATATCATTACCATATTACATGTCCAATTTTGAAGAAAACAGCTTTTATAACAAAAATACATAAAATAAAAACTGTTATATCGTTTGACAGAAACACACATTAATGACATGCTTTTTCACGCTTTTACATAGATATAGGCAATTTCACCACACACAGAACAGTCAGAACGTCATGTGTATTTTTATCGCTTAAAGAAACACAAACAAAATACGACATTTAAAAAAAAACGGACTTGATTGTCTAATTCAGACGATCAAATCAAAAGGATTATTTGTCTTGTGGTTTTTGCGAACATATTGTGCAACCTGTCCCTTATCTCGGGGCACATGACCCACTGTTGAATTAACCTCCTGGATTTCTTATCGCCCGCGTAGTGTACCCAGTTACTGCGATCTGCCGGCAATGCCTTTTAGTTAACATTTAACCTCTGATTGAGAAGAAATGTCTTGATCGTAGAAAACATAGAGATGGATTGCCACAAAATTAGATTGTGGATTTATATTTTATTTGTTTGCAATGTGTGGGCAAATGTACAAGGTATTTTATTAAATGTATAGATTATGTTTTATTGTATAACTTAACTAATCGCAAATATATATTTTATAAGCATTGGTATCAATGGTTTGTGTCCGTCTTCTTTAAGCTAGTTTCGCAGTCATGTGACATACACTATGTTGCATATATCGGTATGGTCGTTTTCTTTTCTCTTTTTTTGTAATGGTATGTACCGGTATATGTCATATAAAATGCATAACACAGCAAAGTGATCTTTGTCTTCTTAACCACAAACTTCACATTTTCAAAGGTTGACAGGTACATGACACTTTAAGGCGTGAGAGATTAACGAGATGTCTAAACGCATATAATGAATACTTTATCCGGGCCAGCTTTGGAGAGAACAAACATATATTATAGAAACCGTGAGTGATAGGAAGATAAAGTTATACATTACATCACATGTTTGATTAAAATGTATTTCGCTACCATTTGGTTATGTAAGATTGTCGTAGTGATTTCTAATTGTTTAACAACTTAACCCAAGCGGTATCGCAGTGAAAATATGTGCGATTTGTCAATCACCCACCTGTCCGAAATACCATTACTTTTTGTTTCGTAAGCGTTCCTCAATAGCTACCAACATGTGCAATACTCGTGTAAAGCATTAAGTGCATAATCACTTGTTCATGTACATTGTTATTATATTATCTGATTATAGAACAAGAAACAGTAAAATGCATATGTATCTATTTCTTCAACGCCGTGTTCACAAAGAGTAGATTATAACTTTTAGAAATGGCAAACATTAAATGAGATAGACATTAGCCTAGCTTAGTAGTCAGTATACATTTGAAACCACCGTTTAAATGATAACATTACTTCACTCTAGATATAAATTGATTTAACAAAATGCCATATTTTGTCGCTTATGGCGAATTTATCGAATTTACTTCAAAGCTTCTACCGAACTACATATTCAAAATCGTAACAAAAATCAACGAAACTACACAAACTAATATTACTTCCAGTGGGATTCGTACTCAGGTAAAAATTAAAGATTATTTTGACTGCGCTGTAATTGAAATAAAAACAGACTAGCATACAAATATTAAAATATATAATACTCCATTTGTATGAGGAGACGGGCAATTTTTAAGTGTGGGACCGCATTCATGACTCTTGTAGCCTTTACTTCCAGATTATGATGTGTTTTAATTCTTGTGCATCCAAACAGAGAATGCAGTTAAAAGAAATTTAAAAAAAATGAAATAACATCGTGATAATACTATTTCTTTATTTATGTATCACAATGTAATATAATGTAAATGAAATAGTATTTAAGCATTTATGGACAATGTCAAGTTATGTTTAGAATTGTGAATACCAGTTTAATACATTTAACAGCAAAAAAGTATGCACATAATCCTATATTTACTTTCCGAAAATTTTGGGCGGCTCCATTGACGTCTCTATTGTATGCTGTTAAAGTCTGTTTACGCACAACACAAATGAGCTTTGTATCAATTATTACTAAATGTCATAAAGCATGGTTGTTATAAAGCACTCGCCTTAAAACATTTTTACAGACATTTTTGCGATATATCTACGTGTAAATCAACCGCTACATAATTCAAAATAGTCATTCACGACATGATCAACATCCAATAAAATCTCTTCATTTTCTAAGATTTGTATTTAGCAGATGCCACCATATCTTCGCCGGGAAAGTCATCAGAAGCTGTTCCACAAACATCGCCAGGAACAGCAACAACAAACTTAACAACACTGAACACAACAATATCAACACAAGGTTCGACAACACCAAAATCAAATGTTTCAACAACGGGTAAGACTGTTTTTTTTACATTTTCTTGAGTTGTGGTATCCTGACACATCTTATAACATGAATAAGTGAACACATGTAAATGAAGCAAAGGGCCTTCGTGTAACGGTATACTGTTGGACTTAGACAATGTGATGTTTATTTGAATAAAGACAACGAATAACATTACGATTTATTCAAGTTGCCGTTACGGCCAATTATATTTACATTCGTTAGGCGATACAGTCGGGACACTGCTTTAAAACGATTAACACAACCGAGGTCATCCTTTCGTTATTGCAGTTATTAAACTCTTTACATTGTATTTGCGACTTTAATTTGTTTGCCTGTGGCTTCTATACAATTCACACACTGAACCGGATGACATCGCAAATGAAGTCACGTTCATGTGACCAATCAAATAACATCCGATAACCAATCAAAACTTCGCCTTCAAACGAAGTTGCATTGACCGTTCAGAGCGAAGAGTTTTATTTATGTCATTGTGTGTGTGTTTAGTATGTTCTTGTTAGTTTTGCCTTGTATATTTGTTTTGTGTCTACCTTTTAAGGCTTTGCTACTGCTGGTGTAGCTTACGTTTCAGTATGTGTATATTGTACTTTATATGCGTTCGCGAAGGTTAAACGCCCAAGCGCTATTTGTATAATAAATGCCGTAAAATATAAGATGGTTGGGCGGAGAAAGGACTGAACCCAATTCGACGAGGTGATACAAATCTGTACCAACGCTAACGATTAGTGCACAGGCATGTAAAATCTTACAATGATTGAATTGTATAATTAATTTGTTGAATGTCGACATTGGAGTAAAAAGTAACCACACGCTTGTACATAACGACTTCTGTGATTGGTCGAAAATTGTACACCCCCGACTAAACTGCAAAAATAACTTCAACTTTCGGTTTGAAGCATAAAGACACAACGTTTCATTTACGCACTTCTATTAGTTTGGAATAAATGTGCCAGTTGAGTGACGGACTAGTATAACGGGAGTCATGGTTTCCAGCCCCATTCCTGCCATAGTTGAAGTTTGTATTTCGACGTTTTTAAGGGCCTCGCGCGCGTGAAGTTACAGTTTTACTGAAAAATATTCATGTTTCGCGTAGTCTTGAGCTGGGAAGGTCTTGGGACCTGAGTTCCCTTAGGAAATCAAACCGGCACGGTATGTTATCCACTCACCAAGCTCACATGCACCGGGAACGGGAATCGCACCCAGTTGTGTGGCGAGTTTACCAACCACTTCGCTAACCTGACATCTCATGCCGTAATTAAGTTGCCAGCAGTTGTATGAATTATGAACTATGCCGGGATTGTTCATGTGCTACGCGTTAACATGCTAAATATACATGTGACAATATCATAGTGACGTCTATTTTAACAAATAATTTAAAGATCACATGAACTTGACCTCCTATTATATATAGTTAGATTTAAAACACATGTGATCACGATAATAATAAAAACTGTTCGTCTTATTACATATGCGAATAACATTGCTCAAAACAAAACATTCAAATGAATACAGTGTACTTGTAGGTTTAAAACCACTAACATTTTTACATTTTCTTGCTTTTTGAGCCATTTGACCTGATTTATTTGTGCGGTTTTCATACAACAATTGCAAATGTCGATATCTATCTGCTAACATTGAAAATGGTCAACATTAAAAAGGGCACCAGACTAAAAATTGACAGACTGACTGACAGACAGAGCGCAAACCATAAGTCCCATTCAGTTTCACCGGCAAGGACAATAATTGTTTGATTTTCATGTGAAATGTTGTTAAAAAAAATATTTATTGAAAGTAAACGTAGTTAAACTATTGTTTCATGTTGATAAGAATTGTGCGTGATAAATGTTAGTAGATGTGTGTACATGAATAACAGTACATGTATCAATTATAATAATTTATCATGTATATAAAGTATGTTTAATGTCTAGATGAAATTAAATAACTATTTGAATTTCATGACAAATGTTGTAATATGTAACAGTTGTATGACATAAAATGTAGATGTTTTGTTTATAATGATACTGTAAATGTATAAAATATAGTACAGATTTTTGCGTTCCGTTACAAAGTATTGTAATAAACCAAGAAAGTTGTTAAAAGGACCAAGTGGCCCTTTTTCAACATATTAACACTAATATCAATACATTAGATTATTTTTAAATTGAAAATGTTATAGGGCATATTTAAGCAATGTTGGATCATTTTAAATGTTAGCAGATAGATATCAACATTTGCTATTGTTGTATGAAAATCGCACAAATAAATCAGGTCAAATGACTCAAAAATTCAGAAAATGTAAAAAAGTTAGTGGATTTAAACCTACAAGTTCACTGTACTCATTGGAATGTTTTGTTTTGAGCTATGTTATTTAAGACGAACAGTTTTTATTATTATCGTAATCACATGTGTTTAAATCTAACTATATCAAATTATTCCAGAAATCAGCAGTTTTGTGTTTGATTTCGTATATTATTCCTGAAATCTCACTAAAAGTCGTCATTCAAAAATGTTCATGTTTCAATTAAATCAGGAGACCATTTTGTGTGTTTTTTATACAATAGTTAGACAGTTAGACTACTATTTTGAAAATTATTTCAGTTGAGTAAAAATTCGAGGAACTAAAACCTAAAAAAATGACTAAAACAGCTAAAATAGTTAACATTTAGTGGTTTTTAACCTACATAAACTGTAACAAATAGTGGTTTTGACCCATAATAACACTGCGGTCATTTCAATGTTTGTTTTGAGTGATCTTATTTGCACTGTTTGTTTAGAGTGATCTTATATGCAATTGTATATAAGCGAACAATATTTTATTATTATAATGATCACATGTCTTATAAATCTTATTAAATCAAATTATTCCAGAAATCAGCAGTTTTGTTTGTGATTTTATTCATTTCCACCCAAAATCACTAATAGGTGTTGATAAAAAAGGCGTTGTTGGAATGAAACAAGGAGGCCATATGTTTGTTTTTAAAACACTGATAAGACAAATATGTTGGAAATTGTTAACTTGGTAAAAGAATTCGCAGAATTAAAATTTGAAAAATTGGCAAATTTGCAAAAATAAAATGCGAAATTTGGTGGTTTTTCCCTTAAAAAAATTACATGGAAAATTATTTTTTTACTGAATTATCAGAAAGGTTTCTGATACCTATTTAATACCCCACAACTGAACCCCTGGGTAAATTCCCATGACTGCAATTGTCTATTTATTTAATTATTCCAGAAATCAGAGGGAAAACTTTCGATTTTGAGTGATTTTACCCCCCAAAAAATCATAGATATGCACGGATATGACAATTAAGAAATGGGTTATCTGGAAGGATATAAAATTCTCTTTTCAAATTTACACCAAAATTCTTGGCCTCAAAACTTGCAATAAACACCAGTGGGATCTCGGACCATGATAATCTGCTTTATGGATTTATTTATTATTAAAGTAAATGAATATTTGCAAAAAAACATAATTTCCCCCCAAAAATGACCTTTTGACCTTACAAAAAGTACAAAATTAACAAAATAATTATAATAAATGTTTTTCTTGCAAAGAATTTTGATAATCAGCTTAATTAGTAATAAAGTATTGTAATATATTTTATTTGATTTGTATAAGATCGCAACAAAAAAACAGCACCTCGATATTTTCTCCTTTTTTGATAGGTTGGTGGCCATTTTGAAAATGGCGGCCATTTTGAAAAATATGAATTGGGTTGATAGCCTATTTTGTCTTAAATACTTTAAACTACCAATGATCAAAGTGTGTTGCTTTTATCAAAAAGTGAACAATTCCACTGAATACAAGCACTATATGTGGTGGAGGATGTGACCGCGGTTAAATTTTAAGGCAGCTTTAAGGTCTGGAAGTGTGATCTCGTTGAATGCAGTTATTTCTTTATTTAAGGACTGACACAATATGTTGAGAATATTATACAAATGAAGGTATCTGTCAATACAAAAAAAAGAAAAACACTTGCTTACATAACATACATTCAATGAGTAATGAAATTATAGATTTGAGGTGGATCATCCTATTTTTTGTACTTTAGGCGGCCATTTTGGAAGCCATTTTGACTTATATGCAATATTTAATTCATGTCCTTCATGTAGAAACATATTTTAATTATTTAATAACATAAAACAGCTAAGTTCAATGCCAAAAACAGAATATTTTAATCAAATATGGCTGTAACATGTAATTTCCTAAATTTTGGCGGCCATCTTGGCGGCCATCTTAAAAATGGCGGCCATCTTGAAAATTGGAGATGGGTCCATAGCTAAAATTGAATAAAATACTTAAATCTACAAATGTGCCAAGTTTGTTGCTTTTATCAAAAAGTGAACAATCATTTCACCATATGACCCCACTATATGCGATGTCCCACTATCCTGAAAAGCGACACATAATGGGTCACATGTTATTACAATACTCAAATATTTTCACAATATCTTCAATTTTGGATTACGTTCATTTTAAATTGTTATTTTGCAGGTTCTGAAATTAGAATGTGTGTTTTTTTATTTTATTTTTATGTATTGATTTATCATTGATGCGTTACGCTGGCTGAATCTAGCTAGGGGTGAAATTCAAATTACACATACTATAACAAGTGATCCTTAGCAAATTTTGAATAGTTTATTTGATTTTAATGAGACTGCAGTGGGTTGAGAACTCTATAGCGCATTCGTACGAACTTTTATTATTTTTGCAGCAATTATTCGATCGAATGGATTTTTTTGAGAATGATAAGCTATACATCAGACGGACAGTCATTTAATAACGTAACTTTGATTGTTAGATGTCATCAGCGAGTAACACTTATAGTAGAACAAGAGCTTGATGTCCTGAGTATAATTTATAGAATATTTTGATGTGATACGGTCTATATTTAAAGTATACTTATATTTCAAGCCTCATCATCAGCGAAGGTATTCAATGAAACCACAACTGAAGCAGCAACAACAACAAAGGCGAGGACAACAACACCGTCAACGACAACCCCGACCATTTCGACAACATCAACAACCGTAACGACAACAATAAAACCGACAACAACACGATTAGCACCCACACCAACAACACTATCCGCCTTGACAACAAATACAAAACCGATATCAACAACAACAGTTCCGGGTAAGTTTGTGCTTGAGAACCAATTTACATTTGTTCTTAGTTTTCTGATAATAAGTTTTTCTGAGATAATACATTATTTAATGAAATTGTAATTTTGATTGGATTACATTTCTTTGGATTTATAACTTTTTTGTGACAGTGTGACGTTAATCGTCAATGAAGAAGTGTCGTTTAGCAATTCATACTTTGGTTCATATGACAAAACATTACGTGTCGGTATTGTTATCACTTTCAAGTATTTTAACATCGTGAAATATCATAGTTAATCTCTCAAATATTTAAAGTTCATTCATGTAATAGGTTAATGAATCGATTATATCGCGAAGTAGATGTTTAATTGACAAATGCAAATCGATTCAAGGCTTATTCATTAAGTACCTAACATATCATGTATGCTATAGAAGCTATGCATGTATCGATAGTAATGACAGACACTTCAAATATATTTTTAGATACAATTAAATGCGAATGCGATGAATAATAATTGTAAAAATGTTTTTTTCCCAAACAATGTCTTTGAGAATACATTAGCTAAAGACATCTTATATTGAATAATTTTCACAATTCATTCACCAACAGAATTTCAACGCCAATATATTATGACGTCATTTGTAACATGTCACACGTCAAAAGACAGACAGACAGACAGACAGACAGACAGGCAGTTTATTCACACTTATACAAAAGTACATCGTCTTCATACTTATATATACACATGCTTTCTGTCACGTAAATAGGTGTAACAACATAACATTACATAACATAGAAATAGTCATGTAAGAATACAAATACAAATTATCACACTCAATCGAAAGAACACAAAGGTTCTGTCAAGGCGGTACTGAAATGTATTAAGCAACATCATTAAGCAAGGTATTTCTTAAAACAAAAACTTCTTTGATATATTTACATACATTAGAAATAACTGTTTTGTCACATGAAACTAATAAACTGTGGAATTTATACACAGATGGGTTGATATAAAATATACGGCTTATATATCTTTTTCTTAAATCAGTGAAGCAGCGGCATATACATATAAAATGGTATTCATCTTCTAAATCAGATTCATTACAACATAAACAATAACGTTCATTTCGTGGTATGTTATTCTGAGCGTATCTGCCAGTTTGGATTCGCAACGGGTGTGCAGACACTCTTAATCTAACAAAAAATAGGCGCAAACATCAAATATCATATGTATTCATCCCCGCTGATAATGCAGAATCGCAGCGATTTTATGCCATTATTTCTTTTAAAATAGGACGTAGAGGTACGATAAACTGAAAAACATGATATCGTCATATCGTTGTGTAATATATACGGCTCGGCAAACCTCGCCGTTCTTTATTTTCAGCCTCACTTGATCTGTTGCAAAACGATAAGACGTTAACCTGTTTCTCTATATATCTGATTCACATGTATGCATATGTGTACCTGTATGATGCTTTAAATCATAGTCAGAGACCATCAATTCATTCTAACCTATGATACTTAAATCAGTAAACAGACAATGTGTATTTATTTTTTTCGTGCTTCGCACTCGTGATTTAATCCCTTCGCATCTAAACTTCCGGCCGTGGGTTATTCGACAACAAACTATAACGAACATGAATTATTTCTTAAATAATATGACTTCTCTAATCACAACTACTGAAAAAGAGTTTATAAAGTTCCCATTAATTGCTTTGCCGCAAATCATTAACATAGTTAATTTCCTTTAGTAAACTGAAATGTACGGACAGGTATGATTTAGCCGCTTTGAGAGTTTGTCTAGTTTTGTTCATGTAACAATCATACATATACATTTTGCTCAAAAGAAATATTAGGTTTAAGGGTCCAATTGTATTTGCATGTTCTAGTATAAAGGAGGGCATAAAAGATTTTGTAGCTGTGATTCTATGTATAATTCCATATTGAAACCACTGGAAACTCGTATCCCGTGTAATAAGAAAATGAATTTCAAAAATACATCGCCATTCTTTTGTATCATTAAATTAAAAATAAAGTATTCGACCATTTATCTATGCACATTGGCGAAGATTCATCTATTGTTATTATTTTGTGCATAAGTGTTGACTAAGATAGACCGTAGTCTATTGGGAATAAAAGGCTTTGTAGAGAAAGTTTCATAAGAGTTTAAGAGCTTCATGTACCTTGTAACTGCATTAATAAGTCATAAGAATCGTAAGTAATTCGGATAGAAGTTTAATACTTTGCAAAAATCGTCATAATTGTACGATGTTAAATCTTCGGAGTTGTGCAATAAGTCAATGACAAAATGAACGCCTTTTTTCAAACCATGATTTAAAAATACGCGTTTGTTACCAAATTTATGTCTGGGTTGTAGAATAATGGATTTTAAAGCTCAAACTGATTTTTAAATGGTTCTTTTCTACAACTGATTTTAATGTAACATTCCAAAATTAATTTTTTATCTTGTTAATTAAGTTTTCACGATAATTACTTCCACAATTGTATATTTTTTTAACATCAATTATTGTATTCACAATATGTATCCATTTTCGATTCCCAGTGGTGATTCTACGTATCCATGAGCATTTTAGAGCATTTACAAAAGAAAACAGAACAATTATCTGTAAACCTCCTTCTGCATATTATTTAAGTAAAGATATGTAAATTAGTGAAACTATATATTAAACCTCTATGCCACTGAACATATCTTTATTTTATTCATTATAAAGATTTGTTCTGTTATGTTCTGTTCTCTATGTCACTGTTAATAACCAATATATTCTCTGTGATACACATATATTATCAAATTCAAGCAAAATTAACGAAAGTTATCACCGGCATAGTTCACAATATAAAAAACAACACTCTTCCTGATCGACCACAAATAAACGACTCCTTGGCAAGTTTATATTAATTTTGTTGTATATGCTTCCAATAAATTAGTGTTCTATGAAATTTAGGATCTTAAACGCAGTTAATGCAATATATAGTTAAAAATTTATTGCAGTTTGCTTCTAACATGGTAATGAAAAAATCAATATTTTGACACGGGCGGCGGGGTAAACGTGCCGTTTCCCATTTTGGCGTTTTCATCTACATTATGGCTTTTAAAATAAATGCCATTTTTTCAATCAATCTTCTTTTTGTTCATGACATACGAGTTTGCCCGGTCTATGACATTTTCCTTATCATATCAGGGAAGGTATGTATGATCAGTTCTCGCATAAAAATAGAAACACACGCTCTGTTTTAGGTGCTCTGAAGTTTTGAAATGAATAAATATATTATATATTTTAGTTCTTACGGTCGCAAAAATATCCATTTCAAAATAGGGGCAAGTATTTTACACAATAAGCATAATTTAATTGAAGATGTTAAATGCGTTACATTTTAGAGACTTATACGATACACCTATTTCATTATTCGAAAGCTCATTTCAGAGAAAAGACTCGTACCAATTACGTTACTTTGCGATCTAGTCGGGTTATACTTTACGTGTACGTTGTGTTTTCTGTTTTGTTGATAATGAACGTTCCTAATTTAAATATGGCATACATATGCTAAAGCTGTGGATTTATGTATAACGGCTATATTATTTCGATTGCTTTATTTACGTCAAACATGTCACGAATAATTAATTCGGGATAATGAACGCAGCAGGAAATGTACAAAACATAAAATAAATATTTGCAGGTAAACTAGTATAGGGCTATCAGGCTATTATGCATGTACTATTATGTCATGAAAACAATTGAGTGTTTTTGTACTTATGTTTTGTTTTTATTCTTGACTAACTAAATTTTAATGGCATGTCGCTCACAAACTTGTTTATTTTGACTTTGAGGGATCTTTGCATTGGTACATATACTTCGTAGCAATATCAAAGGCCGAATGCTATCGTAATTCTTTTTACGAGAATTACAACCATGCTTAGTATGTTCTTGTTAGTTTTGCCTAGTATATTTGTTTTGTGTCTACCTTTTAAGGCTTTTCTACTGCTGGTGTAGCTAACGTCTCAGTTTGTGTATATTGTCCTTTGTAAGCGTTCGCGAAGGTTAAACGCCCAAGCGCTATTTGTATAATAAATGCCGTAAAATATAAGATGGTTGGGCGAAGAAAAGACTAAACCCAATTCGACGAGGTGATACAAATCTGTACCAACGCTTACGATTAGTGCACAGGCATGTAAAATCTTACAATGATTGAATTGTATAATTAATTTGTTAAATGTCGACATCGGAGTAAAAAGTAACCACACGCTTGTACATAACGACTGCTGTGATTGGTCGAAAATTGTACACCCCCGACTGAACTGCAAAAATAACTTCAACTTTCGGTTTGAAGCATAAAGAAACAACGTTTCATTTACACAGTTCTATTAGTTTTGAATAAATGTGTCAGTTGAGTGACGGACTAGTATAACGGGAGTCATGGTTTCCAGCCCTATTCCTGCCATAGTTGAAGTTTGTATTTCGACGTTTTTAAGGGACTCGCGCGCGTGAAGTTACAGTTTTACTGAAAAATATTCATGTTTCACGTGGTCTTGAGCTGGGAAGGTCTTGGAACCGGAGTTCCCTTAGGAAATCAAACCGGCACGGTATGTTATCCACTAACCAATCTCACATGCACCGGGAACGGAAATCGCACCCAGTTGTGTGGCGAGTTTACCAACCACTTCGCTAACCTGACATCTCAAGCCGTAATTACGTTGCCAGCTGTTGTATGAATTATGCCGGGATTGTTCATGTGCTACGCGTTAACATGCTAAATATACATGTGACAATAACATAGTGACGTCATTGTCTATTTTAACAAATAATTTAAAGATCACATGAACTTGACGTCCTATGCGATGTCCCACTATCCTGAAAAGCGACACACAATGGGTCACATGTTATTACACTACTCAAATATTTTCACATTATCTTCAATTTTGGATTACGTTCATTTTAAATTGTTATTTTGCAGGTTTTGAAATTACAATGTGTGTTTTTTTATTTTATATTTATGTATTGATTTATCATTGATGCGTTACTCTGGCAAATTCTAGCTAGGGGTGAAATTCAAATAACACATACTATAACAAGTGATCCTTAGCAAATTTTGAATAGTATATTTGATTTTAATGAGACTGCAGTGTGTTGAGAACTCTATAGCGCACTCGTACGAACTTTTATTATTTTTGCAGCAATTATTCGATCGAATGGCTTTTTTTCTGAACGATAAGCTATACATCAGACGGCAGTCATTTATTAACGTAACTTTGATTGTAAGATGTTATCAGCGAGTAACACTCAAAGTAGAACAAGAGCTTTATGTCCTGAGTATAATTTATAGAATATTTTGATGTGATACGGTCTATATTTAAAGTATACTTATATGTCATGCCTCATCATCAGCGAAGGTATTCAATGAAACCACAACTGAAGCAGCAACAACAACAAAGGCGAGGACAACAACACCGTCAACGACAACCCCGACCATTTCGACAACATCAACAACCGTAACAACAGCAACAAAACCGACAACAACACCATTAGCACCCAAACCAGCAACCCTATCCGCCTTGACAACAGCAACAAAACCGATATCAACAACAACAGTTCCGGGTAAGTTTGTGCTTGAGAACCAATTTACATTTGTTCTTAGTTTTCTGATAATAAGCTTTTCTGAGCTAATACATTATTTTATGAAATTGTAATTTTGATTGGATTACATTTCTTTGGATTTATAACTTTTTTGTGACAGTGTGACGTTAATCGTCATTGAAGAAGTGTCGTTTTGTAATTCATACTTTGGTTCATATGACAAAACATTACGTGTCGGTATTGTTATCACTTTCAAGTATTTTAACATCGTGAAATATCATAGTTAATCTCTCCAATATTAAAAGTACATTCATGTAATAGGTCAATGAATCGATTATATCGCGAAGTAGATGTTAAATTGACAAATGCAAATCGATTCAAGGCTTATTCATTAAGTACCTAAAATATCATGTATGTTATAGAAGTTATGCATGTATCGAAAGTAATGATAGTAGTGACAGACACTTCAAATATATTTTTTAGAAGATTAAATGCGAATGCGATGAATAATCATTGTAAAAATGTTTTTTTCCCAAACAAAGTCTTTGAGAATACATTAGCTAAAGACATCTTATATTTAATAATTTTCACAATTCATTCACCAACAGAATTTCAACGGCAATATTTTAAACTATTATGCGCAATTGATCATGACGTCACTTGTAACACGTCAAATATCATATGTATTCATCCCCGCTGATAATGCAGACTCGCAGCGACTTTATGCCATTATTTCTTTTAAAGTGGGACGTAGAGGTACGATAAACGAAAAACATGATATCGCCATATCGTTGTGTAATATATATGGCTCGGCAAACCTCGCCGTTCTTTATTTTCAGCCTCACTTGATCTGTTGCAAAACGATAAGACGTTAACCTGTTTCTCTATATATCTGATTCACATGTATGCATATGTGTAGCTGTATGATGCTTTAAATCATAGTCAGAGACCATCAATTCATTCTAACCTATGATACTTAAATCAGTAAACAGACAATGTGTTGTTGTTTTTCGTGTTTCGCACTCGTGATTTAATCCCTTCGCATCTAAACTTCCGGCCGTGGGTTATTCGACAACAAAATATAACGAACATTAATTATTTCTTAAATATTATTATTTCTCTAATCACAACTACTGAAAAAGAGTTTATTAAGTTTCCATTAATTACTTTGATGCAAATCATTAACATAGTTAATTTCCTTTAGTACACTGAAATGTACGGACAGGTATGATTTAGCCGCTTTGAGAGTTTGTCTAGTTTTGTTCATGTAACAATCATGCATATACATTTTGCTCAAAAGAAATATTAGGTTTAAGGGTCCAATTGTATTTGCATGTTCTAGTATAAAGGAGGGCATAAAAGAGTTTGTAGCTATTATTCTATGCAAAATTCTATATTGAAACCACTGGAAACTCGTATCCCGTGTAATAAGAAAATGAATTTCAAAAATACATCGCCATTCTTTTGTATTATAAAATTAAAAATAAAGTATTCGACCATTTTATCTATGCACATTGGCGAAGATTCATCTATTTTTATTATTTTGTGCATAAGTGTTGACTAAGATAGATCGTAGTCTATTGGGAATAAAAGGCTTTGTAGAGAAAGTTTCATAAGAGTTTAAGAGCTTCATGTACCTTTTAACTGCATTAATAAGTCATAAGAATCGTAAGTAATTCGGATTGAAGTTTAATACTTTGCAAAAATCGTCATAATTGTACAATGTTAAATCTTCAGAGTTGTGCAATAAGTCACTGACAAAATGAACGCCTTTTTTCAAACCATGATTTAAAAATACGCGTTTGTTACCAATTGTTATGTCTGTGTTGTAGAATAATGGATTTTTAAGCTAAAACTGATTTTTAAATGGTTCTTTTGTACCACGGATTTTTATGTATCCTTCCAAAATTATTTTTTTATCTTGTTAATTAAGTTTTCATGATAATGACTTCCACAATTGTATAATTTTTGAACATCAATTATTGTATTCACAAAATGTATCCTTTCTCCATTCCCAGTGGTGATTCTTCGTATCCATGAGCATTTTAGAGCATTTACAAAAGAAAACAGAACAATCATCTGTAAACCTCCTTCTGCATATTATTTAATTAAAGATATGTAAATTAGTGAAACTATATATTAAACCTCTATGTCACTGTTAGAAGTTAATAAGCAATATATTCTTTGTGAAACACATATATTATCAACTTCAAGCCGTAACAAACTTGGCTATTATTTGGACGTAGGGTTAATATGCTACGTGATAAACATGGTAGAGCAAAAATTAATATTCTCGATAAAGCAAAATTAACGAAAGTTATCACCGGCATAGTTAACAATATAAAAAACAACATTCTTCCTGATCGACCACAAATAAATGACTCCTTGGCAAGTTTACATTAATTTTGCTGTATATGCTTCCAATAAATTAGTGTTCTATGAAATTTAGGATCTTAAACGCAGTTAATGCAATATGCATCATAACATTTCACAGTATTGTCATGTAAATAGTTAAAAAGTAATTGCAGTTTGCTTCTAACATGATGATACAAAATCAATATTTTTACACGGGCGGCGGGGTAAACGTTCCGTTTCCCATTTTGGCGTATTCATCTACATTATGGCTTTTAAAAATAAATGCCATTTTTTCAATCAATCTTCTTGTTTTATGCCATACGAGTTTGCCCGGTCTATGAAATTTTCCTTATCATATCAGGGAAGGTATGTATGATCAGTTCTCGCATAAAAATAAAAACACACGCTCTGTTTTAGGTGCTCTGAAGTTTTGAAATGAATAAATATATATTTTAGTTCTTACGGTCGCAAAAATATCCATTTCAAAATAGGGGCAAGTATTTTACACAATAAGCATAATTTAATTGAAGATGTTAAATACGTTACATTTAAGGGACTTATACGATACACCTATTTCATTATTCGAAAGCTCATTTCAGAGAAAAGACTCGTACCAATTACGTTACTTTGCGATCTAGTCGGGTTATACTTTACGTGTACGTTGTGTTTTCTGTTTTGTTGATTATGAACGTTCGTAATTTAAATATGGCATACATATGCTAAAGCTGTGGATTTATGTATAACGGCTATATTATTTCGATTGCTTTATTTACGTCAAACATGTCACGAATAATTAATTCGGGATAATGAACGCAGCAGGAAATGTACAAAACATAAAATAAATATTTGCAAGTAAACTAGTATAGGGCTATCAGGTTATTATGCACTTACTATTATGTCATAAAAACAATTGAGTGTTTTTGTACTTATGTTTTGTTTTTATTCTGGACTAACTAAATGTTAATGGCATGTATCCTCTGTCGCTCACAATCTTGTTTATTTTGACTTAGAGGGATCTTGGCCTTGGTACATATACTTCGTAGCAATATCAAAGGCCGAATGATATCGTAATTCTTTATACGAGAATTACAACCATGCTTTAAATGGTTCTTTCCGGCCTACTGTCTACCCAGGTTTTTACCTTTATTGACTTTAATCAATATCAAATATAATGTTTACGAGTTTTTTGCGCGAGTAAAATCGAATGAATACAACAAATTGTGTTGGCTAATGTGTGAGTTATCTCATTAAACATTTGCTGCCTATCTTATTGTGGAGATTAATAAGGAATCATTTGCAAGACAGATCCATCTCTCAACTGTGTTTATTTTGTATTAATGTTTTGAGTTTCAAAGGTGCGTTTTCTTTTCAAAAAGACGTTTAGTAAAATAATTCGTATTATTTCTTTTATATTTTCAATGCCTATCGATTTAAAGGAATCAATTGATTATCTCAGATTGCTTATGAAGCCTTATAGAAGGATTAAGGTTTGTAAAATCGACAATGCTTCCCGGCTCATACATCTATCGATCCGCACACTCCTTTTTCGCATTGGTTCACATTTAATTGAACATAAAAAAATGTTGATAATCACACATCTTCTATCATGCACCATTTCACAAAATAATGCACACACAAAAGAGCGAATCATACATGTTTAATTACTACAAATCTTACAGCATCATAATTATGACCAGTTGATTAATAGTCGTACGGCATCATATTAATTAGTAAAAGCGAATAATGCAATATAGTAGTGGGCCTATATAACATGACCTCGGTCAATTAAGTGTTAATGAAAGGTAATGCCATTACGAGACCCAATATGGAAAATCAAACAGCCAGCAAACAAATCAGACAACTACTATTGCGATGTCGTTTCATGATTGTCATTATGCAATATACGACCAAGCCCTACTTTAAACGCTCTCCGCAATGAGCACACACTCTGCAATATGCATAACATATAGCTACTCACATAACAATCAACAAGAATTATATTTTATTCCGCTAAAAACGTTAAATCTAGCTATTTAGAGCACAATTATTACGCTATCGACTCTATGAGTTCAATATGGCTATTTATAAAACAATCAACACGCAATCCGCTTTATGCTTGAGCATTGTAAACGCTTTCGACGATATTTTTGAACATTGTATTCTCACTCCGCTATAAGCGTAAAATCCAGCAATTTAATAAATTATGTAGAAAGTTCCACTTCATGCGTGAAAACACAATAATATTAGCGGTCTGCAATTAACACTAACTCCGCTAACACAAACTCCGCTTGATGTGTGCTATCAGTCTTTTAAAGCAATAGAGCATTAAACACAAACTCGGCTGTATGCGTTAAATCAAGCTATTTGGAGAACCTTGATTACGCACTCTATTATTTGCGTGTACATGTCCCAGGCATATCGCTTTTTTGCGTGAATTCTATCATTTAAGTCTTCTTGCAATTGTAAAACTTTCAGCTTAACGCTTGCAATCCAGCTATTTAAGCAATAGTCAATAGACGCGCACTACGCTATATTTATAATACCAAGCCATGTATTTATAATTATAATGAAGGCCGTTAAAAGCGTGCAATCAAGCTTATTAAGCAATAATCATGCACTTCGGTATATTCATGCAATCCAGCAATCTATTTGGATTGAACACGCATTCCGCAATATGTAATTTAATCACCGTGTGTGCGCCTAATGTGCAATGGTTGACAGTCATACTTTATACAACAACTTCACCCCAGGAAACCCGATACCTTGCGGGTCGTGTAATACCATAAGGGACAGTGTTGTGCATTTTGGCAGGAACTTACATAGGGAAAGTAAATTGGAAAAAATAAATTTTTCAAAGTCCAATTTGAAACAACTGTGTATTAACATTGATAACAAAGGTATTGGCCTACATGTAGAAAAAATCGTGACAAATTTTCTTAAAAAATGGGCGAAATGTGGCTCCCTGAAGTAGAAGATCGTGCAAAACGGGCCATATTCAGGCATTTAAGGGGAGAAAAACTGCTTTAATTTGCAAGCCACTACAAAAATTAAAGGATTTATACAAACTTTCACATGTCTGCCATAACCTCTCAGCAAGGTTTCTCCAGAAAACTATTTATTGTGGAGAAATTTGCGTTTTTAATGACCATGTTGGGAAAACATTGATACCATCTGGGGAAGACCAGGAAACCATATGTGGGCAGTGACTTTATAAATTTTTCAGCCATTTTGTTGCAATTTATTTGCTTTGTAGAGGCCTACAGTACGTGTATGTGGGCACATATGCATTTAATTGTACCTTTTATGCCTTATATATGATCAATAGTTCCTTAACAACATTTTCGAGTTTTATTTCTTTTTATCAACACTATTTTGGCAAATATAAAGAAAGACCTGACTGCTTTGTCGCATATATTAATTGGTAAGGTACATAAAAATGATGTCTTAATAAGTGTATATGGGGTTTTTATGTAAAATATTTATGTGGCGTGTTCGGAGACTTTTGGTGCTAATTCGGCAAGTGTCATAATGAGAAAAACTCATTTGAAAAGAAATCGCTAAACTTGCTCTTAATTTTGTTTAGATTGCCTTAAGTTTTCTGTGATTTTACTGTAAAGCATATTTAAGTAACATTAAAATAGGCACAGACTGGCCTTGGAAAGAATTGTCTTTCAAACAAAATAATAGTTAATATTGACCTTTAAATTTCAAAGAGACGACTTGTTACTCCCGTTTTAACGAATTTGGCCATTGCTAGTTTATATCCGCAAACAAAACTTCAACACATGACGTTGATACCGATTTTATACATTTAACCACACAAAGTACAGTTGATTAAAAGAATAACACTTACCTTGTTAACAGACAAGTTTAATCATTGTTATGAATTCTTGAAGGGTATTTGCTGGAAAACTTTACAGATAAGTTATTAAATGATTAAACTTTTAGTCATGTGTTTAAACATAATGTTTTTGTTATTTTAAGTGTTTACATTTTAACGTAATTCCCTATGTGTTCGATAACTGGTTCGTCCACCATATTGTCAATAATAACCGCAAGGGGAGTTAGACAGTATAGATAGATAGATAGATATCTGACCTTCTTGAGAAGAAGTTTGATAAATACCACACCGCCAGAAAACACTAAGCATGTTTGCTAAATGCATGTGATATATTAAGAGGATGAAATGGAACACTGTGCAAAAGCAACTTTTCCTGTCTATCCCACTCCCTAAAATGGGACTAATGCAAGCTCTTATTACAGCTAGTTGCTGTAACAAATTTACAATCACAAGACGTCTTTGATTTTGTGCAATGACAATGATATATTTAAGAGTATCAACAGCTCTCATGTTGATATAATATGTTTTAATGTTGAATACATTTTACCTATACGCACTTCATTACAGTATGCCTTTTTAATAATTTATATTCCATTTTACCTATGATCATAACGGTATGTGTTGCGCAAAATTCATTGATGAATCTACATATGAGGTTTTTAGAACCCAGGAAGGGCCAATGTAATGTTTCTTTATCAGAGAACCCAATGACCTTTGACCTTATGGCCAAATAATGTAGTGTGATAATGTTAAACTCATTTAGGTCAGGTGTATCTACATAGGAAGTCTGAAGATTGCAGATGGGAGCATTTTTGTTCTGAGGACAACAGTAAAGTTTTCTATAAGAGGTTGAAGTGACATTGACATTTAACCTTGTGATCTGACACTGGATTTGACCTGTAAAACTAATTGAGGTGCATCAATTTAGGAATTTTGAAGGCTGTAGGTGGAAGCACTTCTATTATACAGTCTATGATAAAATTTTCTATAAGAGGTTTAAGTGACCTTGACCTAAGACCGCGTGACCTAAAAGACGGTTGGGTGTATATATAAAACTAATAAGGTTGCATCAACATATGAAGTTTGAATGTTGTATGCTCATTTAAAAAAAAAATCATAAAAATAAATCGAGCGGACAAACGGACAAAAATCGGGAAGGGCGCAAAATACTGGGACAGGGACGGTCGGGACAAACTGATTCCTATACAGCTATATAGCCCCCCCCCAAACAGACTTTGTGGCGGTTTAATAATGTGTGTGTGTGGGGGGGGGGGCAACACTAGCATTGTGATAGCTTTTTTACATATCTAAAGTGGACATTGAATAACCACATTATATATAAGACAAAGGATTCACGTGTCTGAAATGATGCTGGATGAAAGCCAAATAATATCATTGAATGTATTAAAAAGCATTAAAAGTACATTTGTATACATATGTGCCCACATACACTTACTATAGGCCTCTACAAAGCAAATAAATTGCATTAAAATGGCTGAAAATTAGGTTTTTTGTCACGAAAAAGAATTATAAAGTCACTGCCTTCATATGGTTTCCTGGTCTTCCCCAGATGGTATCAATGATTTCCCAACAGGGTCATTAAAAACGCAAATTTCTCCACAATAAATAGTTTTCTGGAGAAACCCTGCTGAGAGGTTATGGCAGACATGTGAAAGTTTGTATAAATCCTTTAATAATGGTAGTGGCTTGCAAATTAAAGCAGTTTTTCATCCCTTAAATGCCTGAACATGGCCCGTTTTGCCCGATCTTCTACTTCAGAGAGCCACATTTCGCTCATTTTTTTAAGAAAATTTGTCAGGATTTTTTCTATATGTAGGCCAATACCTTTGTTATCAATGTAAATACACAGTTGTTTCAAATTGGACATTGAAAATTAAATTTTTTCAATTTACTCTATGTTCCTGCCAAAATGCACAGCACTGTCCCCTATGGTATTACACGACCCGCAAGGTATCGGGTTTCCTGGGGTGATCTTTTCTAATGTGCCTAATTCAATATAATTGTATGGGGTGAATGTTTATTTGCATGTACATGTTTTAATGGCCAAATAAACAATTCTACAAAGATGAGTCTCAACACAAACGTGACACTTAAGTCTGACGTGGGGGTACTGGTTGAAACGTCCGTCTTCCAATGGCATCCCGAATGCAACCGAAACAGGAACCGAGAACTGCGGATCGGACGGAAACTGGACACCTTCTCTTCGAGAATGTTCTATAATCAGTATGCTTTTTTGCGAGAATTGTTTTACATCGTTTACTGTATATTAACATCCGTTAAACATATGCATAATATTAATTTCATAATATTTCGCATAGCTTGCCCAGACCTCAACAACACACGCACACAGACGAGCAACTGGCACTTTGATACACAAGCGGTGGGTCATAACACAAACGTGACACTTACGTGTTCCGCGGGGTACTGGTGGCAACCTCCGTCACTCAGCGGCCACCCCAACACAACCAAAACAGTGAATTGCGGATCGGACGGGAACTGGACACCTACCCTTAAAGACTGTGTTCCGATAAGTATGAATATTTTGCGAGAACTGTTTGACATTGTTTCATGTAGTTGAACACCCGTTTGACATTAGAAGGACGTTGATTGCCTGTTAATTAATAACCAGCATACTATTATGGCGATTGCCTAGTATTACATGGCCAATAAGAGAGGTATTGAATATAACTCATGACCAGATGACGCTACATTAAGTTAAAGAATACCGCTTTTGTTGCATACGTTCATAAAGTTGTTCATGTATACATTGTGAGTGTTCGTCCAAAGTGCAAGGGTTGACATTCAGGCTTTATGCGACAACGTTGTTAATATGAATGATTCAATATATATTTATTGTGTTCATATTAATTCACATGGTCATGTTTTGTTGGCCATTTGCAATGCCAGAATGATATTTTATTTGGACAATACGAGTATTTTTATGGCCTAGCTTTTCGACTCGTTCATCCGCTTTTAGCGAGAACAAAAGACCATTAAATGTACAAAGTGGTTAATAGACAAACCATTGGTAACAACGGACGTACTCACCGACAATATGATTATTTTTGAATTGATATTTTTCATTATACTCATATATACGTCGTTTACTTTGGTACATGTGTCACTCTAGGTTTCGTGGTTTCTGACAACACCGCATTTGTTAGGTGAACACATGTTTGAGCGCACTATCAATTTCATAATATTTCGCATAGCTTGCCCTGCCCTCAACACCACACGCACCCAGAGGAGCAACTGGCATTTTGATACTCAAGCGGTGGATCATAACACAAACGTGACACTTACGTGTGCCGCGGGGTACTGGTGGCAACCTCCGTCACTCAGCGGCCACCCCAATACAACCAAAACAGTGAACTGCGGATCGGACGGGAACTGGACACCTGCCCTTGGAGACTGTGTTCCGATAAGTATGAATATATGAATATACCGTTTGACATTAGAAGGACGTTGATTGCCTGTTAATTGATAACCAGCACACTATTTTGGCGATTGTCTAGTATTACATGGCCAATAAGAGAGACATTGAATGTCACTCATGACCAGCTGACGCTACATTAAGGGCAAGAATAGCTCTTTTGCTGCTGACGTTCATAAAGTTGTTCATGTATACATCGTGCGTGTTCGTCCAAAGTGCAAGGGTTGACATTCAGGCTTTATTCGACAACGTTGCTAATATGCATATGTCAATATGAATTTATTGTGTTCATGTTAATTGACAAGGTCATGTTTTATTGGCCATATGCATGGCCAGAATGCTGATATTTTGGGACAATACGAGTATTTTTATAGTTAACTTATTCGGCGCGTTCATCCGCTTTAAGCGAATACAAAATACCATTAAATGTACAATGTGGTTAATAGACAAACCAATGGTAACAACGGACGTACTCACCGACAGTATGACTATTATTGAATTGATTGTTCTCATTATACTCATATATACGTCATTTACTTTGGTACATGTGTCACTCTAGGTTTCATGGTTTCTGACAACTGCGCATTATGTAGGTGAACACATGTTTGTGCGCACTATCAATTTCGTAATATTTCGCATAGCTTGCCCTGCCCTCAACACCACACGCACCCAGAGGAGCAACTGGCATTTTGATACTCAAGCGGTGGATCATAACACAAACGTGACACTTACATGTGCCGCGGGGTACTGGTGGCAAGCTCCGTCACTCAGCGGCCACCCCAATACAACCAAAACAGTGAATTGCGGATCAGACGGGAACTGGACACCTGCCTTTGGAGACTGTGTTCCGATAAGTATGAATATTTTGAGAGAACTGTTTGACTGTTTGACATCGTTTCCTGTAGTTGAACACCCGTTTTACATTAGAAGAACGTTGATTGCCTGTAAATTGATAACCAGCACACTATTTTGGCGATTGTCTAGTATTACATGGCCAATAAGAGAGACATTAAATGTCACTCATTACCAGATGACGCTACATTAAGTGCACGAATAGCGCTTTTGCTGCTGACGTTCATAAAGTTGTTCATGTATACATTGTGGATGTTCGTCCAAAGTGCAAGGGTTGACATTCAGGCTTTATGCGACAACGTTGTTAATATGAATGATTCAATATGAATTTATTGTGTTCATATAAAGTTGTTCATGTATACATCGTGCGTGTTCGTCCAAAGTGCAAGGGTTGACATTCAGGCTTTATTCGACAACGTTGCTAATATGCATAATTTAATATGAATTTATTGTGTTCATGTTAATTGACAAGGTCATGTTTTATTGGCCATATTCATGGCCAGAATGCTGATATTTTGGGACAATACGAGTATTTTTATAGCCTAGTTATTCGGCTCGTTCATCCGCTTTTAGCGAATACAAAATACCATTAAATGTACAAAGAAGTTAATAGACAAACCAATGGTAACAACGCACGTACTCACCGACAGTATGACTATTTTTGAATTGATTGTTTTCATTATACTCATATATACGTCATTTACTTTGGTACATGTGTCACTCTAGGTTTCATGGTTTCTGACAACTCCTTATTATTTAGGTGAACACATGTTTGAGTGCACTATCAATTTCGTAATATTTCGCATAGCTTGCCCTGCCCTCAACAACACACGCACACAGACGAGCAACTGGCACTTTGATACTCAAGCGGTGGGTCATAACACAAACGTGACACTAACGTGTACCGCGGGGTACTGGTGGCAACCTTCGTCACTCAGCGGTCAACCCAATACAACCAACACAGTGAACTGCGGATCGGACGGGAACTGGACACCTGCCCTTAAAGACTGTGTTCCGATAAGTATGAATATTTTGCGAGAACTTTTTGACATTGTTTCATGTAGTTGAACCCCCGTTTGACATTAGAAGGACGTTCATTGCCTGTTAATTGATAACCAGCATACTATTATGTCGATTGTCTAGTATTACATGGCCAATAAGAGAGACATTGAATGTAACTCATGACCAGATGACGCTACATTAAGTGCAAGAATAGCGCTTTTGCTGCTGACGTTCATAAAGTTGTTCATGTATGCATTGTGGGTGTTCGTCCAAAGTGCAAGGGTTGACATTCAGGCTTTTTGCGACAACGTTGTTAATATGAACGATTCAATATATATTTATTGTGTTCATATTAATTCACATTGTCATGTTTTGTTGGCCATATGCAATGCCAGAATGATATTATATTTGGGCAATACGAGTATTTTTATGGCCTAGCTATTCGACTCGTTCATTCGCTTTTAGCGAGAACAAAATACCATTAAATGTACAAAGTGGTTAATAGACAAACCATTGGTAACAACGGACGTACTCACCGACAATATGATTATATATTGGACATTAGATTTTAACGTTTTATTTGTACCGGCGGATTGGTTCCGTGACGTAACGTCGATTTGTGACGTAACGTTATTGACGTGACGTCGTTACCTAGTGATGTACTGTTTATTTTGGATCGTTAATAAATGCTCATACCAAAAGCGGGTATTTGGCTTTATATTGTTCGCACTATCGGGGAAATAGTAAATAACGGATTTCCCATCATCGGGGATAATTCTCAGTAAACAGCAAAATACGGAAATTCCCATCATCGGGGAAAGACAGAGATTTTGTTGAAGAGGGAAAAAATAAGTCTGAAAACTAATTTTACCAGAGCAAGGAAAAAAGGTAGTGTCACATTTGGAGGGAAATGCATGTAGCGCGACAGCGAACGACGCTTGCAAGCAGTTGGATTTTGCGATGGACGAAGTTATTAAAGGGCTTGATAGTTTATCCAATATGTACATGGAAGGAGATGAACTTGAAAAAAGTAAAATAGTAATTGCGGAAATGGAAAAGATTGAACTTAAATATGAAAAAACAACGGAAGATGCCTGTGCCTATTTAAACGATCTACGCAGTGAAACAGCAAGTCAAGTAAGCAAAGCGTTGTCGCAGGACACGGTGAGTAAACTTTATATTTCTAATATGGGGGTAGGCGTCGACAGATAGCTATTTACCTAGAAGAACTTGAACACTTCGAAAACGTCCGACTTGGCAACGCAAAAGACCTATTACAATTTGACGATCTATTAGACGTAGCAATTATTAATTTGCAGGAAGCGGATGAACACTACGAATTTGGAATTGGCTCATTATTTGCAAAATTACAAAGAAAATAACCAGAATCGCTCTTGGCACAATATCATCGTTGGGTCTTTGAGGGTCAACACAATGAGTCAGTATTGTCGCTACGGACATGGGTTATTCAAGAGGCAGAATTCCAAACTATTGCGTCAGAGACCGTGCAAGGAATGTCAGGATATTTGATGTCAGAGCATACCTCGAAAAAGACGAACTCTAACAATCAAAGAACGTTTTTTGGTGGTTCCGAAGAAAGCGGGAAAATATTTAAATGCAGAGTATGTGACAAACAGCATGGAGTATTGAACTGTGATAATTTTAAAGAAATGAACGTTTCACAACAGTGGGACAAAGCAAAACAACTTCATCTTTGCTATCGTTGCCTTGGGTTTAACCATGTCGAAAAGCCATGCCGTCGAAGTAGACAATGCGGACAAAATGGATGTGAAGAGCTGCATCACAGACTGTTACACAGAGATGCGCAAAAGAGCATGAAATCAAACGCTGCTGACAGTCCAGTTCAATCTCCTACGATCTGATTTAGTAGGGCTCCGAACAGTTCCGGTTATTCTCGCAAATGGAAATCGGTCGATAACTGTTAACGCATTGCTAGATGACGCAAGTACAAAAACGTACATCAATAGTGACGTAGCGACAGAACTCGGCTGTAAAGGTAGAACGGAAAAGGTCAAGGTCAATGTTCTGAATGGTCAAGTCGAGACTTTTGAAACTAGACCAGTTGAATTCGAAATAAGAAGTGTCAACGGAAGCGTAAAGATAAATGTAGCAGCATATACAGCTAACAAAGTAACAGGAGACATGAACGTTGTTGACTGGAACAAGTACAAAAGAAAATGGCCACATCTTCGTGACGTAACATTTCCAAAAGCAACGACTAGACCTATTGTTGACATCTTAATTGGACTTGATTGTGCAGATTTACATTATGCACTGGAAGAAAGAAGAGGTAGAGCGGGGGAGCCAATAGCGCGTCTTACTCCACTTGGATGGGCATGCATCGGTAATCCGTGTTCAAATTTAACACCGGTCCTACAAACAAATTATGCGCGAACATACTTTGTAAGAGACGAAATGGAAATCGAAAATCTAAACCTGACTCTTAAAAAATTCTGGGAAGTTGAAAGGGAATCAACTGAATCACTTGTCGTTAACATTGACGAGCAACAAGCACTTAAAGCAGTTAAACAGTCGTGCATATTCAAAAATCAGATGTATCGCGTCGCCATTCCATGGAAAAGCAACGAAACTGTTATGCCAAACAATTACAAAATGGCACTGAATAGATTAGAAAACACAGAAAAAAGATTTAAACGATGTCCTCAGGAAGCTAAAGCATACAGCGAATGCATCGAACAATACGTAGAAAAGGGGTACGTGTCAAAAGTTCCGGATTCTGAAGTGTCCAATTCAAAATGGTTCCTACCTCATTTTCCTGTTCTGAGGCCAGATAAAGATAAAACAAAAACCAGAATCGTGTTTGATGCTGCAGCAAAATTTGAAGACGTATCACTAAATGATAAAACACACCAAGGCCCAAAGCAACAGCGCGATCTGTTTGACGTTTTGCTTAGATTAAGAAAGCATCCCGTTGCAGTAGTTTGCGACATAGCCGAGATGTATCTCAGAATAGGCATCGATCACGAGGACAAGCCATATCACAGATTCCTATGGAAGGGAATGTATCATAACTGTTGTCCCGATATCTACAAATTTGATAGAGTCGTGTTCGGTGTAAATTCATCACCATTCCAAGCAGAGTATGTCTTACAGCAACGCGCGAGGGAAAATCTCAGCGCATTTCCATTAGCTGCTGAAAACCACTCTCTAACCAATTCAACACGAGAGCGGTTTCATCCTGAGAGAGACATCAAGATTGGCGAAGTCGTTCTTATCATTACTCCGGAAACGACGAGGGGAAACTGGCCACTAAGACGGATACTCGAGGATTATCCAGGACAAGATGGTCGAGTGAGAGTCGTAAAAATTCAGGTTGGAAGCAGCAAAATGACGAGATCGGTGACAAAGCTATGCCCGTTAGAATTAAACAATTAATGATTAGAATATCGAAAAGAACATACAATTAATTTACGTATTCAATTTATTATTTTAAATTTTGTTTTACAATATTTATCAAAATGAACTGTATTTTGATGGAGGGGAAAATGGACATTAGATTGTAACGTTTTATTTGTACCGGCGGATTGGTTCCGTGACGTAACGTCGATTTGTGACGTAACGTTATTGACGTGACGTCGTTACCTAGTGATGTACTGTTTATTTTGGATCGTTAATAAATGCTCATACCAAAAGCGGGTATTTGGCTTTATATTGTTCCCACTATCGGGGAAATAGTAAATAACGGATTTCCCATCATCGGGAATAATTCTCAGTAAACAGCAAAATACGGAAATTCCCATCATCGGGGAAACTTCTTAACAGTGGGTCATAACACAAACGTGACACTAACGTGTGCCGCGGGGTACTGGTGGCAACCTCCGTCACTCAGCGGCCACCCCAATACAACCAACACAGTGAACTGCGGATCGGACGGGAACTGGACACCTGCCCTTAAAGACTGTGTTCCGATAAATATGAATATTTTGCGAGAACTGTTTGACATTGTTTCATGTAGTTGAACACCCGTTTGACATTAGAAGGACGTTGATTGCCTGTTAATTGATAACCAGCATACTATTATGGCGATTGTCTAGTATTACATGGCCAATAAGAGAGACATTGAATGTAACTCATGACCAGATGACGCTACATTAAGTGCAAGAATAGCGCTTTTGCTGCTGACGTTCATAAAGTTGTTCATGTATACATTGTGGGTGTTCGTCCAAAGTGCAAGGGTTTGACATTCAGGCTTTATGCGACAACTTTGTTAATATGATTGATTCAATATATATTTATTGTGTTCATATTAATTCACATGGTCATGTTTTGTTGGCCATATGCAATGCCAGAATGATATTATATTTGGACAATACGAGTATTTTTATGGCCTAGCTATTCGACTCGTTCATCCGCCTTTAGCGAGAACAAAATACCATTAAATGTACAAAGTGGTTAATAGACAAACCATTGGTAACAACGGACGTACTCACCATCAATATGATTATTTTTGAATTGATATTTTTCATTATACTCATATATACGTCGTTTACTTTGGTACATGTGTCACTCTAGGTTTCGTGGTTTCTGACAACACCGCATTTTTTAGGTGAACACATGTTTGAGCACACTATCAATTTCATGATATTTCGCAAAGCTTGCCCTGCCCTCAACACCACACGCACCCAGAGGAGCAACTGGCATTTTGATACTCAAGCGGTGGATCATAACACAAACGTGACACTTACGTGTGCCGCGGGGTACTGGTGGCAACCGCCGTCACACAACGGCCACCCAAATACAACCAAAACAGTGAACTGCGGATCGGACGGAAACTGGACACCTGCCTTTGGAGACTGTGTTCCGATAAGTATGAATATTTTGCGAGAACGGATTGACATCGTTTCCTGTAGTTGAACACCTGTTTGACATTAGAAGGACGTTGATTGCCTGTTAATTTATAACCAGCATACTATTTTGGCGATTGTCTAGTATTACATGGCCAATAAGAGAGACATTGAATGTCACTCATGACCAGTTGACGCTACATTTAGGGCAAGAATAGCTCTTTTGCTGCTGACGTTCATAAAGTTGTTCATGTATACATCGTGCGTGTTCGTCCAAAGTGCAAGGGTTTACATTCAGGCTTTATTCGACAACGTTGCTAATATGCATAAGTCGATATGAATTTATTGTGTTCATGTTAATTGACATGGTCATGTTTTATTGGCCATATGCGTGGCCAGAATGCTGATATTTTGGGACAATACGAGTATTTTTATAGCCTAGTTATTCGGCTCGTTCATCCGCTTTTAGCGAATACAAAATACCATTAAATGTACAAAGTGGTTAATAGACAAACCAATGGTAACAACGCACGTACTCACCGACAGTATGACTATTTTTGAATTGACTGTTTTTATTATACTCATATATACGTCGTTTACTTTGGTACATGTGTCACTCTAGGTTTCATGGTTTCTGACAACTCCGCATTATATAGGTGAACACATGTTTGAGCGCACTATCAATTTCGTAATATTTCGCATAGCTTGCCCTGCCCTCAACAACACACGCACACAGACGAGCAACTGGCACTTTGATACTCAAGCGGTGGGTCATAACACAAACGTTACACTAACGTGTGCCGCGGGGTACTGGTGGCAACCTCCGTCACTCAGCGGCCACCCCAATACAACCAACACAGTGAACTGCGGATCGGACGGGAACTGGACACCTGCCTTTGGAGACTGTGTTCCGATAAGTATGAATATTTTGCGAGAACTATTTGACATTGTTTCATGTAGTTGAACACCCGTTTGACATTAGAAGGACGTTGATTGCCTGTTAATTGATAACCAGCATACTATTATGGAGATTGTCTGGTATTTCATGGCCAATAAGAGAGACATTGAATGTAATTCATGACCAGATGACGCTACATTAAGTGCAAAAATAGCGCTTTTGCTGCTGACGTTCATAAAGTTGTTCATGTATACATTGTGGGTGTTCGTCCAAAGTGCAAAGGTTGACATTCAGGCTTTATGCGACAACGTTGTTAATATGAATGATTCAATATATATTTATTGTGTTCATATTAATTCACAGGGTCATGTTTTGTTGGCCATATGCAATGCCAGAATGATATTATGTTTGGACAATACGAGTATTTTTATGGCCTAGCTATTCGACTTGTTCATCCGCTTTTAGCGAGAACAAAAGACCATTTAATGTACAAAGTAGTTAATAGACAAACCATTGGTAACAACGGACGTACTCACCGAAATTAAGATTATTTTTGAATTGATATTTTTCATTATACTCATATATACGTCATTTACTTTGGTACATGTGTCACTCTAAGTTTCGTGGTTTCTGACAACACCGCATTTTTTAGGTGAACACATGTTTGAGCGCACTATCAAGTTCATAATATTTCGCATAGCTTGCCCTGCCCTCAACACCACACGCACCCAGAGGAGCAACTGGCATTTTGATACTCAAGCGGTGGATCATAACACAAACGTGACACTTACGTGTGCCGCGGGGTACTGGTGGCAACCTCCGTCACTCAGCGGCCACCCCAATACAACCAAAACAGTGAACTGCGGATCGGACGGGAACTGGACACCTGCCTTTGGAGACTGTGTTCCGATAAGTATGAATATTTTGCGAGAACTGTTTGACATCGTTTCCTGTAGTTGAACACCCGTTTGACATTAGAAGGACGTTGATTGCCTGTTAATTGATAACCAGCACACTATTTTGGCGATTGTCTAGTATTACATGGCCAATAAGAGAGACATTGAATGTCACTCATGACCAGTTGACGCTACATTAAGGGCAAGAATAGCTCTTTTGCTGCTAACGTTCATAAAGTTGTTCATGTATACATCGTGCGTGTTCGTCCAAAGTGCAAGGGTTGACATTCAGGCTTTATTCGACAACGTTGCTAATATGCATAATTCAATATAAATTTATTGTGTTCATGTTAATTCACATGGTCATGTTTTATTGGCCATATGCATGGCCAGAATGCTGATATTTTGGGACAATACGAGTATTTTTATAGCCTAGTTATTCGGCTCGTTCATCCGCTTTTAGCGAATAGAAAATACCATTAAATGTACAAAGTGGTTAATAGACAAACCAATGGTAACAACGCACGTACTCACCGACAGTATAACTATTTTTGAATTGATTGTTTTCATTAAACTCATATATACGTTATTTACTTTGGTACATGTGTCACTCTAGGTTTCATGGTTTCTTACAACTCCGCATTATTTAGGTGAACACATGTTTGCGCGCACTATCAATTTCGTAATATTTCGCATAGCTTGCCCTTCCCTCAACAACACGCGCACACAGACGAGCAACTGGCACTTTGATACTCAAGCGGTGGGTCATAACACAAACGTGACACTAACGTGTGCCGCGGGGTACTGGTGGCAACCTCCGTCACTCAGCGGCCACCCCAATACAAGCAACACAGTGAACTGCGGATCGGACGGGAACTGGACACCTGCCCTAAAAGACTGTGTTCCGATAAGTATGAATATTTTGCGAGAACTGTTTGACATTGTTTCATGTAGTTGAACATCCGTTTGACATTAGAAGGACGTTGATTGCCTGTTAATTGATAACCAGCATACTATTATGGCGATTGTCTGGTATTACATGGCCAATAAGAGAGACATTGAATGTAATTCATGATCAGATGACGCTACATTAAGTGCAAGAATAGCGCTTTTGCTGCTGACGTTCATAAAGTTGTTCATGTATACATTGAGGGTGTTCGTCCAAAGTGCAAGGGTTGACATTCAGGCTTTATGCGACAACGTTGTTAATATGAAGGATTCAATATATATTTATTGTGTTCATATTAATTCACAGAGTCATGTTTTATTGGCCATATGCAATGCCAGAATGATATTATATATGGACAATACGAGTATTTTTATGGCCTAGCTATTCGACTCGTTCATCCGCTTTTAGCAAGAACAAAAGACCATTTTATGTACAAAGTAGTAAATAGACAAACCATTGGTAACAACGGACGTACTCACCGACAATACGATTATTTTTGAATTGATATTTTTCATTATACTCATATATACGTCTTTTACTTTGGTACATGTGTCACTCTAGGTTTCGTGGTTTCTGACAACACCGCATTTTGTAGGTGAACACATGTTTGGGCGCACTATCAATTTCATAATATTTCGCATAGCTTGCCCTGCCCTCAACACCACACGCACCCAGAGGAGCAACTGGCATTTTGATACTCAAGCGGTGGATCATAACACAAACGTGACACTTACGTGTGCCGCGGGGTACTGGTGGCAACCTCCGTCACTCAGCGGCCACCCCAATACAACCAAAACCGTGAACTGCGGATCGGACGGGAACTGGACACCTGCCTTTGGAGACTGTGTTCCGATAAGTATGAATATTTTGCGAGAACTGTTTGACATCGTTTCCTGTAGTTGAACACCCCTTTGACATTAGAAGGACGTTAATTGCCTGTTAATTGATAACCAGCACACTATTTTGGCGATTGTCTAGTATTACATGGCCAATAAGAGAGACATTGAATGTCACTTATGACCAGTTGACGCTACATTAAGGGCAAGAATAGCTCTTTTGCTGCTAACGTTCATAAAGTTGTTCATGTATACATCGTGCGTGTTCGTCCAAAGTGCAAGGGTTGACATTCAGGCTTTATTCGACAACGTTGCTAATATGCATAATTAAATATTAATTTATTGTTTTCATGTTAATTCACATGGTCATGTTTTATTGGCCATATGCATGGCCAGCATGCTGATATTTTGGGACAATACGAGTATTTTTATAGCCTAGTAATTCGGCTCGTTCATCCGCTTTTAGCGAATAGAAAATACCATTAAATGTACAAAGTGGTTAATAGACAAACCAATGGTAACAACGCACGTACTCACCGACAGTATGACTATTTTTGAATTGATTGTTTTCATTAAACTCATATATACGTCATTTACTTTGGTACATGTGTCACTCTAGGTTTCATGGTTTCTTACAACTCCGCATTATTTAGGTGAACACATGTTTGAGCGCACTATCAATTTCGTAATATTTCGTATAGCTTGCCCTGCCCTCAACAACACACGCAAACAGACGAGCAACTGGCACTTTGATACTCAAGCGGTGGGTCATAACACAAACGTGACACTAACGTGTGCCGCGGGGTACTGGTGGCAACCTCCGTCACTCAGCGGCCACCCCAATACAACCAACACAGTGAACTGCGGATCGGACGGGAACTGGACACCTGCCCTTAAAGACTGTGTTCCGATAAGTATGAATATTTTGCGAGAACTGTTTGACATCGTTTCCTGTAGTTGAACACCCGTTTGACATTAGAAGGACGTTGATTGCCTGTTAATTGATAACCAGCACACTATTTTGGCGATTGTCTAGTATTACATGGCCAATAAGAGAGACATTGAATGTCACTCATGACCAGTTGACGCTACATTAAGGGCAAGAATAGCTCTTTTGCTGCTAACGTTCATAAAGTTGTTCATGTATACATCGTGCGTGTTAGTCCAAAGTGCAAGGGTTGACATTCAGGCTTTATTCGACAACGTTGCTAATATGCATAATTCAATATAAATTTATTGTGTTCATGTTAATTCACATGGTCATGTTTTATTGGCCATATGCATGGCCAGAATGCTGATATTTTGGGACAATACGAGTATTTTTATAGCCTAGTTATTCGGCTCGTTCATCCGCTTTTAGCGAATAGAAAATACCATTAAATGTACAAAGTGGTTAATAGACAAACCAATGGTAACAACGCACGTACTCACCGACAGTATAACTATTTTTGAATTGATTGTTTTCATTATACTCATATATACGTAATTTACTTTGGTACATGTGTCACTCTAGGTTTCATGGTTTCTTACAACTCCGCATTATTTAGGTGAACACATGTTTGCGCGCACTATCAATTTCGTAATATTTCGCATAGCTTGCCCTGCCCTCAACAACACACGCACACAGACGAGCAACTGGCACTTTGATACTCAAGCGGTGGGTCATAACACAAACGTGACACTAACGTGTGCCGCGGGGTACTGGTGGCATCCTCCGTCACTCAGCGGCCACCCCAATACAAGCAACACAGTGAACTGCGGATCGGACGGGAACTGGACACCTGCCCTTAAAGACTGTGTTCCGATAAGTATGAATATTTTGCGAGAACTGTTTGACATTGTTTCATGTAGTTGAACATCCGTTTGACATTAGAAGGACGTTGATTGCCTGTTAATTGATAACCAGCATACTATTATGGCGATTGTCTGGTATTACATGGCCAATAAGAGAGACATTGAATGTAATTCATGACCAGATGACGCTACATTAAGTGCAAGAATAGCGCTTTTGCTGCTGACGTTCATAAAGTTGTTCATGTATACATTGTGGGTGTTCGTCCAAAGTGCAAGGGTTGACATTCAGGCTTTATGCGACAACGTTGTTAATATGAAGGATTCAATATATATTTATTGTGTTCATATTAATTCACAGGGTCATGTTTTATTGGCCATATGCAATGCCAGAATGATATTATATATGGACAATACGAGTATTGTTATGGCCTAGCTATTCGACTCGTTCATCCGCTTTTAGCAAGAACAAAAGACCATTTAATGTACAAAGTAGTTAATAGACAAACCATTGGTAACAACGGACGTACTCACCGACAATACGATTATTTTTGAATTGATATTTTTCATTATACTCATATATACGTCATTTACTTTGGTACATGTGTCACTCTAGGTTTCGTGGTTTCTGACAACACCGCATTGTTTAGGTGAACACATGTTTGAGCGCACTATCAATTTCATAATATTTCGCATAGCTTGCCCTGCCCTCAACACCACACGCACCCAGAGGAGCAACTGGCATTTTGATACTCAAGCGGTGGATCATAACACAAACGTGACACTTACGTGTGCCGCGGGGTACTGGTGGCAACCTCCGTCACTCAGCGGCCACCCCAATACAACCAAAACAGTGAACTGCGGATCGGACGGGAACTGGACACCTGCCCTTGGAGACTGTGTTCCGATAAGTATGAATATTTTGCGAGAACTGTTTGACATCGTTTCCTGAAGTTGAACACCCGTTTGACATTAGAAGGACGTTGATTGCCTGTTAATTGATAACCAGCACACTATTTTGGCGATTGTCTAGTATTACATTGCCAATAAGAGAGACATTGAATGTCACTCATGACCAGTTGACGCTACATTAAGGGCAAGAATAGCTCTTTTGCTGCTAACGTTCATAAAGTTGTTCATGTATACATCGTGCGTGTTCGTCCAAAGTGCAAGGGTTGACATTCAGGCTTTATTCGACAACGTTGCTAATATGCATAATTCAATATAAATTTATTGTGTTCATATTAATTCACATGGTCATGTTTTATTGGCCATATGCATGGCCAGAATGCTGATATTTTGGGACAATACGAGTTTTTTTATAGCCTAGTTATTCGGCTCGTTCATCCGCTTTTAGCGAATAGAAAATACCATTAAATGTACAAAGTTGTTAATAGACAAACCAATGGTAACAACGCACGTACTCACCGACAGTATGACTATTTTTGAATTGATTGTTTTCATTATACTCATATATACGTCATTTACTTTGGTACATGTGTCACTCTAGGTTTCATGGTTTCTTACAACTCCGCATTATTTAGGTGAACACATGTTTGAGCGCACTATCAATTTCGTAATATTTCGCATAGCTTGCCCTGCCCTCAACAACACACGCACACAGACGAGCAACTGGCACTTTGATACTCAAGCGGTGAGTCATAACACAAACGTGACACTAACGTGTTCCGCGGGGTACTGGTGGCAACCTCCGTCACTCAGCGGCCACCCCAATACAACCAACACAGTGAACTGCGGATCGGACGGGAACTGGACACCTGCCCTTAAAGACTGTGTTCCGATAAGTATGAATATTTTGCGAGAACTGTTTGACATTGTTTCATGTAGTTGAACATCCGTTTGACATTAGAAGGACGTTGATTGCCTGTTAATTGATAACCAGCATACTATTATGGCGATTGTCTGGTATTACATGGCCAATAAGAGAGACATTGAATGTAATGCATGACTAGATGCCGCTACATTAAGTGCAAGAATAGCGCTTTTGCTGCTGACGTTCATAAAGTTGTTCATGTATACATTGTGGGTGTTCGTCCAAAGTGCAAGGGTTGACATTCAGGCTTTATGCGACAACGTTGTTAATATGAATGATTCAATATATATTTATTGTGTTCATATTAATTCACATGGTCATGTTTTGTTGGCCATACGCAATGCCAGTATGATATTATATTTGGACAATACGAGTATTTTTATGGCCTAGCTATTCGACTTGTTCATACGCTTTTAGCGAGAAAAAAAGACCATTAAATGTACAAAGTGGTTAATAGACAAACCATTGGTAACAACGCACGTACTCACCGACAATATGATTATTTTTGAATTGATATTTTTCATTATACTCATATATACGTCGTTTACTTTGGTACATGTGTCATTCTAGGGTCGTGGTTTCTAACAACACCGCATTTTTTTTAGGTGAACACATGTTTGAGCGCACTATCAATTTCATAATATTTCGCATAGCTTGCCCTGCCCTCAACACCACACGCACCCAGACGAGCAACTGGCATTTTGATCCTCAAGCGGTGGATCATAACACAAACGTGACACTTACGTGTGCCGCGGGGTACTGGTGGCAACCTCCGTCACTCAGCGGCCACCCCAATACAACCAAAACAGTGAACTGCGGATCGGACGGGAACTGGACACCTGCCTTTGGAGACTGTGTTCCGATAAGTATGAATATTTTGCGAGAACTGTTTGACATCGTTTCCTGTAGTTGAACACCCGTTTGACATTAGAAGGACGTTGATTGCCTGTTAATTGATAACCAGCACACTATTTTGGCGATTGTCTAGTATTACATGGCCAATAAGAGAGACATTGAATGTAACTCATGACCAGTTGACGCTACATTAAGGGCAAGAATAGCTCTTTTGCTGCTAACGTTCATAAAGTTGTTCATGTATACATCGTGCGTGTTCGTCCAAAGTGCAAGGGTTGACATTCAGGCTTTATTCGACAACGTTGCTAATATGCATAATTCAATATAAATTTATTGTGTTCATGTTAATTCACATGGTCATGTTTTATTAACCATATGCATGGCCAGAATGCTGATATTTTGGGACAATACGAGTATTTTTATAGCCTAGTTATTCGGCTCGTTCATCCGCTTTTAGCGAATAGAAAATGCCATTAAATGTACAAAGTGGTTAATAGGCAAACCAATGGTAACAACGCACGTACTCACCGACAGTATGACTATTTTTGAATTGATTGTTTTCATTATACTCATATATACGTCATTTACTTTGGTACATGTGTCACTCTAGGTTTCATGGTTTCTTACAACTCCGCATTATTTAGGTGAACACATGTTTGAGCGCACTATCAATTTCGTAATATTTCGCATAGCTTGCCCTGCCCTCAACAACACACGCACACAGACGAGCAATTGGCACTTTGATACTCAAGCGGTGGGTCATAACACAAACGTGACACTAACGTGTGCCGCGGGGTTCTGGTGGCAACCTCCGTCACTCAGCGGCCACCCTAATACAACCAACACAGTGAACTGCGGATCGGACGGGAACTGGACACCTGCCCTTAAAGACTGTGTTCCGATAAGTATGAATATTTTGCGAGAACTGTTTGACATTGTTTCATGTAGTTGAACATCCGTTTGACATTAGAAGGACGTTGATTGCCTGTTAATTGATAACCAGCATACTATTATGGCGATTGTCTGGTATTACATGGCCAATAAGAAAGACATTGAATGTAATTCATGACCAGATGACGCTACATTAAGTGCAAGAATAGCGCTTTTGCTGCTGACGTTCATAAAGTTGTTCATGTATACATTGTGGGTGTTCGTCCAAAGTGCAAGGGTTGACATTCAGGCTTTATGCGACAACGTTGTTAATATGAATGATTCAATATATATTTATTGTGTTCATATTAATTCACATGGTCATGTTTTATTGGCCATATGCAGTGCCAGAATGATATTATATTTGGACAATACGAGTATTTTTATGGCCTAGCTATTCGAATCGTTCATCCGCTTTTAGCGAGAACAAAGACCATTTAATGTACAAAGTAGTTAATAGACAAACCATTGGTAACAACGGACGTACTCACCGACAATACGATTATTTTTGAATTGATATTTTTCATTATACTCATATATACGTCATTTACTTTGGTACATGTGTCACTCTAGGTTTCGTGGTTTCTGACAACACCGCATTTTTTAGGTGAACACATGTTTGAGCGCACTATCAATGTCATAATATTTCGCATAGCTTGCCCTGCCCTCAACACCACACGCACCCAGAGGAGCAACTGGCATTTTGATACTCAAGCGGTGGATCATAACACAAACGTGACACTTACGTGTGCCGCGGGGTACAGGTGGCAACCTCCGTCACTCAGCGGCCACCCCAATACAACCAAAACAGTGAACTGCGGATCGGACGGGAACTGGACACCTGCCCTTGGAGACTGTGTTCCGATAAGTATGAATATTTCGCGAGAACTGTTTGACATCGTTTCCTGTAGTTGAACACCCGTTTGACATTAGAAGGACGTTGATTGCCTGTTAATTGATAACCAGCACAATTATTTTGGCGATTGTATAGTATTACATGGCCAATAAGAGAGACATTGAATGTATCTCATGACCAGATGACGCTACATTAAGTGCAATAATAGCGCTTTTGCTGCTGACGTTCATAAAGTTGTTCATTAATACATTGCGGGTGTTCGTCTAAAGTGCTAGGGTTGACATTCAGGCTTTATTCGACAACGTTGCTAATATGCATAATTCAATATAAATTTATTGTGTTCATGTTAATTCACATGGTCATGTTTTATTGGCCATATGCATGGCCAGAATGCTGATATTTTGAGACAATACGAGTTTTTTTATAGCCTAGTTATTCGGCTCGTTCATCCGCTTTTAGCGAATAGAAAATACCATTAAATGTACAAAGTGGTTAATAGACAAACCAATGGTAACAACGCACGTACTCACCGACAGTATGACTATTTTTGAATTGATTGTTTTCATTATACTCATATAAACGTTATTTACTTTGGTACATGTGTCACTCTAGGTTTCATGGTTTCTTACAACTCCGCATTATTTAGGTGAACACATGTTTGAGCGCACTATCAATTTCGTAATATTTCGCATAGCTTGCCCTGCCCTCAACAACACACGCACACAGACGAGCAACTGGCACTTTGATACTCAAGAGGTGGGTCATAACACAAACGTGACACTAACGTGTGCCGCGGGGTTCTGGTGGCAACCTTCGTCACTCAGCGGCCACCCCAATACAACCAACACAGTGAACTGCGGATCGGACGGGAACTGGACACCTTCCCTTAAAGACTGTGTTTCGATAAGTATGAATATTTTGCGAGAACTGTTTGACATTGTTCCATGTAGTTGAACATCCGTTTGACATTAGAAGGACGTTGATTGCCTGTTAATTGATAACCAGCATACTATTACGGCGATTGTCTGGTATTACATGGCCAATAAGAGAGACATTGAATGTAATTCATTGCCAGATGACGCTACATTAAGTGCAAGAATAGCGCTTTTGCTGCTGACGTTCATAAAGTTGTTCATGTATACATTGTGGGTGTTCGTCCAAAGTGCAAGGGTTGACATTCAGGCTTTATGCGACAACGTTGTTAATATGAAGGATTCAATATATATTTATTGTGTTCATATTAATTCACATGGTCATGTTTTATTGGCCATATGCAATGCCAGAATGATATTATATATGGACAATACGAGTATTTTTATGGCCTAGCTATTCGACTCGTTCATCCGCTTTTAGCAAGAACAAAAGACCATTTAATGTACAAAGTAGTTAATAGACAAACCATTGGTAACAACGGACGTACTCACCGACAATACGATTATTTTTGAATTGATATTTTTCATTATACTCATATATACGTCATTTACTTTGGTAAATGTGTCACTCTAGGTTTCGTGGTTTCTGACAACACCGCATTTTTTAGGTGAACACATGTTTGAGCGCACTATCAATACTATAATATTTCGCATAGCTTGCCCTGCCCTCAACACCACACGCACCCAGAGGAGCAACTGGCATTTTGATACTCAAGCGGTGGATCATAACACAAACGTGACACTTACGTGTGCCGCGGGGTACTGGTGGCAACCTCCGTCACTCAGCGGCCACCCCAATACAACCAAAACAGTGAACTGCGGATCGGACGGGAACTGGACACCTGCCCTTGGAGACTGTGTTCCGATAAGTATGAATATTTTGCGAGAACTGTTTGACATCGTTTCATGTAGTTGAACACCCGTTTGACATTAGAAGTACGTTGATTGCCTGTTAATTGATAACCAGCATACTATTATGGCGATTGTCTAGTATAACATGGCCAATAAGAGAGACATTGAATGTAATTCATGACCAGATAACGCTACATTAATGGCAAGAATAGCTCTTTTTGCTGCTGACGTTCATAAAGTTGTTCATGTATACATCGTGCGTGTTCGTCCAAAGTGCAAGGGCTGACATTCAGGCTTTATGCGACAACGTTGTTAATATGAATGATTCACTATATATTTATTGTGTTCATATTAATTCACATGGTCATGGTTTGTTGGCCATATGCAATGCCAGAATGATATTATATTTGGACAATACGAGTATTTTTATGGCCTAGCTATTCGACTTGTTCATACGCTTTTAGCGAGAACAAAAGACCATTAAATGTACAAAGTGGTTAATAGACAAACCCTTGGTAAAAACGCACGTACTCACCGACAATATGATTATTTTTGAATTGATATTTTTCATTATACTCATATATACGTCGTTTACTTTGGTACATGTGTCATTCTAGGGTCCTGGTTTCTGACAACACCGCATTTTTTTAGGTGAACACATGTTTGAGCGCACTATCAATTTCATAATATTTCGCATAGCTTGCCCTGCCCTCAACACCACACGCACCCAGACGAGCAACTGGCATTTTGATACTCAAGTGGTGGATCATAACACAAACGTGACACTTACGTGTGCCGCGGGGTACTGGTGGCAACCTCCGTCACTCAGCGGCCACCCCAATACAACCAAAACAGTGAACTGCGGATCGGACGGGAACTGGACACCTGCCCTTGGAGACTGTGTTCCGATAAGTATGAATATTTTGCGAGAACTGTTTGACATCGTTTCCTGTAGTTGAACACCCGTTTGACATTAGAAGGACGTTGATTGCCTGTTAATTGATTACCAGCACACTATTTTGGCGATTGTCTAGTATAACATGGCCAATAAGAGAGACATTGAATGTCACTCATGACCAGTTGACGCTACATTAATGGCAAGAATAGCTCTTTTGCTGCTGACGTTCATAAAGTTGTTCATGTATACATCGTGCGTGTTCGTCCAAAGTGCAAGGGTTGACATTCAGGCTTTATGCGACAACGTTGTTAATATGAATGATTCAATATATATTTATTGTGTTCATATTAATTCACATGGTCATGTTTTGTTGGCCATATGCAATGCCAGAATGATATTATATTTGGACAATACGAGTATTATTGTGGCCTAGCTATTCGACTTGTTCATTCGCTTTTAGCGAGAATAAAAGACCATTAAATGTACAAAGTGGTTAATAGACAAACCATTGGTAACAACGCACGTACTCACCGACAATATGATTATTTTTGAATTGATATTTTTCATTATACTCATATATACGTCAGTTTACTTTGGTACATGTGTCACTCTAGGTTTCGTGGTTTCTGACAACACCGCATTTTTTTAGGTGAACACATGTTTGAGCGCACTATCAATTTCATAATATTTCGCATAGCTTGCCCTGCCCTCAACACCACACGCACCCAGACGAGCAACTGGCATTTTGATACTCAAGCGGTGGATCATAACACAAACGTGACACTTACGTGTGCCGCGGGGTACTGGTGGCAACCTCCGTCACTCAGCGGCCACCCCAATACAACCAAAACAGTGAACTGCGGATCGGACGGGAACTGGACACCTGCCTTTGGAGACTGTGTTCCGATAAGTATGAATATTTTGCGAGAACTGTTTGACATCGTTTCCTGTAGTTGAACACCCGTTTGACATTAGAAGGACGTTGATTGCCTGTTAATTGATAACCAGCACACTATTTTGGCGATTGTCTAGTATTACATGGCCAATAAGAGAGACATTGATTGTCACTCATGACCAGTTGACGCTACATTAAGGGCAAGAATAGCTCTTTTGCTGCTAACGTTCATAAAGTTGTTCATGTATACATCGTGCGTGTTCGTCCAAAGTGCAAGGAGTTGACATTCAGGCTTTATTCGACAACGTTGCTAATATGCATAATTCAATATAAATTTATTGTGTTCATGTTAATTCACATGGTCATGTTTTATTGGCCATATGCATGGCCAGAATGCTGATATTTTGAGACAATACGAGTATTTTTATAGCCTAGTTATTCGGCTCGTTCATCCGCTTTTAGCGAATAGAAAATACCATTAAATGTACAAAGTGGTTAATAGACAAACCAATGGTAACAACGCACGTACTCACCGACAGTATGACTATTTTTGAATTGATTGTTTTCATTATACTCATATATACGTTATTTACTTTGGTACATGTGTCACTCTAGGTTTCATGGTTTCTTACAACTCCGCATTATTTAGGTGAACACATGTTTGAGCGCACTATCAATTTCATAATATTTCGCATAGCTTGCCCTGCCCTCAACACCACACGCACCCAGACGAGCAACTGGCACTTTTGATACTCAAGCGGTGGGATCATAACACAAACGTGACACTTAACGTGTGCCGCGGGGTACTGGTGGCAACCTCCGTCACTCAGCGGCCACCCCAATACAACCAAACAGTGAACTGCGGATCGGACGGGAACTGGACACCTGCCCTTTGGAGACTGTGTTCCGATAAGTATGAATATTTTGCGAGAACTGTTTGACATCGTTTCCTGTAGTTGAACACCCGTTTGACATTAGAAGGACGTTGATTGCCTGTTAATTGATAACCAGCACACTATTTTGGCGATTGTCTAGTATTACATGGCCAATAAGAGAGACATTGAATGTCACTCATGACCAGTTGACGCTACATTAAGGGCAAGAATAGCTCTTTTGCTGCTAACGTTCATAAAGTTGTTCATGTATACATCGTGCGTGTTCGTCCAAAGTGCAAGGGTTGACATTCAGGCTTTATGCGACAACGTTGTTAATATGAATGATTCAATATATATTTATTGTGTTCATATTAATTCACATGGTCATGTTTTATTGGCCATATGCAATGCCAGAATGATATTATATTTGGACAATACGAGTATTTTTATGGCCTAGCTATTCGAATCGTTCATCCGCTTTTAGCGAGAACAAAGACCATTTAATGTACAAAGTAGTTAATAGACAAACCATTGGTAACAACGGACGTACTCACCGACAATACGATTATATTTGAATTGATATTTTTCATTATACTCATATATACGTCATTTACTTTGGTACATGTGTCACTCTAGGTTTCGTGGTTTCTGAGAACTCCGCATTTTTTAGGTGACACATGTTTGAGCGCACTATCAATTTCATAATATTTCGCATAGCTTGCCCTGCCCTCAACACCATAAGCACCCAGAGGAGCAACTGGCATTTTGATACTCAAGCGGTGGATCATAGCACAAACGTGACACTTACGTGTGCCGCGGGGTACTGGTGGCAACCTCCGTCACTCAGCGGCCACCCCAATACAACCAAAACAGTGAACTGCGGATCGGACGGGAACTGGACACCTGCCCTTGGAGACTGTGTTCCGATAAGTATGAATATTTTGCGAGAACTGTTTGACATCGTTTCCTGTAGTTGAACACCCGTTTGACATTAGAAGGACGTTGATTGCCTGTTAATTGATTACCAGCACACTATTTTGGCGATTGTCTAGTATTACATGGCCAATAAGAGAGACATTGAATGTCACTCATGACCAGTTGACGCTACATTAAGGGCAAGAATAGCTCTTTTGCTGCTAACGTTCATAAAGTTGTTCATGTATACATCGTGCGTGTTCGTCCAAAGTGCAAGGGTTGACATTCAGGCTTTATTCGACAACGTTTTTAATATGAATGATTCAATATATATTTATTGTGATCATATTAATTCGCATGGTCATGTTTTATTGGCCATATGCAATGCCAGAATGATATTATATTTAGACAATACGAGTATTTATATGGCCTAGCTATTCGACTCATTCATTCGCTTTTAGCGAGAACAAAAGACCATTTAATGTACAAAGTAGTTAATAGACAAACCATTGGTAACAACGGACGTACTCACCGACAATACGATTATTTTTGAATTGATATTTTTCATTATACTCATATATACATCATTTACTTTGGTACATGTGTCACTCTAGGTTTCGTGGTTTCTGACAACACCGCATTTTTTAGGTGAACACATGTTTGAGCGCACTATCAATTTCATAATATTTCGCATAGCTTGCCCTGCCCTCAACACCACACGCACTCAGAGGAGCAACTGGCATTTTGATACTCAAGCGGTGGATCATAACACAAACGTGACACTTACGTGTGCCGCGGGGTACTGGTGGCAACCTCCGTCACTCAGCGGCCACCCCAATACAACCAAAACAGTGAACTGCGGATCGGACGGGAACTGGACACCTGCCTTAAAAGACTGTGTTCCGATAAGTATGAATATTTTGCGAGAACTGTTTGACATCGTTTCCTGTAGTTGAACACCCTTTTGACATTAGAAGGACGTTTATTGCCTGTTAATTGATAACCAGCACACTATTTTGGCGATTGTCTAGTATAACATGGCCAATAAGAGAGACATTGAATGTCACTCATGACCAGATGACGCTACATTAAGTTCAAGAATAGCTCTTTTGCTGCTGACGTTCATAAAGTTGTTCATGTATACATCGTGCGTGTTCGTCCAAAGTGCAAGGGTTGACATTCAGGCTTTATGCGACAACGTTGTTAATATGAATGATTCAATATATATTTATTGTGTTCATATTAATTCACATGGTCATGTTTTGTTGGCCATATGCAATGCCAGAATGATATTATATTTGGACAATACGAGTATTTTTATGGCCTAGCTATTCGACTTGTTCATACGCTTTTAGCGAGAACAAAAGACCATTAAATGTAGAAAGTGGTTAATAGACAAACCCTTTTTAAAAACGCACGTACTCACCGACAATATGATTATTTTTGAATTGATATTTTTCATTATACTCAAATATACGTCGTTTACCTTGGTACATGTGTCATTCTAGGGTCGTGGTTTCTGACAACACCGCATTTTTTTAGGTGAACACATGTTTGAGCGCACTATCAATTTCATAATATTTCGCATAGCTTGCCCTGCCCTCAACACCACACGCACCCAGACGAGCAACTGGCATTTTGATACTCAAGCGGTGGATCATAACACAAACGTGACACTAACGTGTGCCGCGGGGTACTGGTGGCAACCTCCGTCACTCAGCGGCCACCCCAATACAACCAAAACAGTGAACTGCGGATCGGACGGGAACTGGACACCTGCCTTTGGAGACTGTGTTCCGATAAGTATGAATATTTTGCGACAACTGTTTGACATCGTTTCCTGTAGTTGAACACCCGTTTGACATTAGAAGGACGTTGATTGCCTGTTAATTGATAACCAGCACACTATTTTGGCGATTGTCTAGTATTACATGGCCAATAAGAGACATTGAATGTCACTCATGACCAGTTGACGCTACATTAAGGGCAAGAATAGCTCTTTTGCTGCTAACGTTCATAAAGTTGTTCATGTATACATCGTGCGTGTTCGTCCAAAGTGCAAGGGTTGACATTCAGGCTTTATTCGACAACGTGCTAATATGCATAATTCAATATAAATTTATTGTGTTCATGTTAATTCACATGATCATGTTTTAATGGCCATATGCATGGCCAGAATGCTGATATTTTGGGACAATACGAGTATTTTTATAGCCTAGTTATTCGGCTCGTTCATCCGCTTTTAGCGAATAGAAAATACCATTTAATGTACAAAGTGGTTAATAGACAAACCAATGGTAACAACGCACGTACTCACCGACAGTATGACTATTTTTGAATTGATTGTTTTCATTATACTCATATATACGTCATTTACTTTGGTACATGTGTCACTCTAGGTTTCATGGTTTCTTACAACTCCGCATTATTTAGGAGAACACATGTTTGAGCGCACTATCAATTTCGTAATATTTCGCATAGCTTGCCCTGCCCTCAACAAAACACGCACACAGACGAGCAACTGGCACTTTGATACTCAAGCGGTGGGTCATAACACAAACGTGACACTAACGTGTGCCGCGGGGTACTGGTGGCAACCTCCGTCACTCAGCGGCCACCCCAATACAACCAACACAGTGAACTGCGGATCGGATGGGAACTGGACACCTGCCCTTAAAGACTGTGTTTCGATAAGTATGAATATTTTTCGAGAACTGTTTGACATTGTTTCATGTAATTGAACATCCGTTTGACATTAGAAGGACGTTGATTGCCTGTTAATTGATAACCAGCATACTATTATGGCGATTGTCTGGTATTACATGGCCAATAAGAGAGACATTGAATGTAATTCATGACCAGATGACGCTACATTAAGTGCAAGAATAGCGCTTTTGCTGCTGACGTCCATAAAGTTGTTCATGTATACATTGTGGGTGTTCGTCCAAAGTGCAAGGGTTGACATTCAGGCTTTATGCGACAACGTTGTTAATATGAATGATTCAAAATATATTTATTGTGTTCATATTAATTCACATGGTCATGTTTTATTGGCCATATGCAATGCCAGAATGATATTATATTTGGACAATACGAGTATTTTTATGGCCTAGCTATTCGACTCGTTCATCCGCTTTTAGCGAGAACAAAAGACCATTAAATGTACAAAGTAGTTAATAGAAAAACAATTGGTAACAACGGACGTACTCACCCACAATACGATTATTTTTTAATTGATATTTTTCATTATACTCATATATACGTCATTTACTTTGGTACATGTGTCACTCTAGGTTTCGTGGTTTCTGACAACACCGCATTTTTAGATGAACACATGTTTGAGCGCACTATCAATTTCATAATATTTCGCATAGCTTGCCCTGCCCTCAACACCACACGCACCCAGAGGAGCAACTGGCATTTTGATACTCAAGCGGTGGATCATAACACAAACGTGACACTTACGTGTGCCGCGGGGTACTGGTGGCAACCTCCTTCACTCAGCGGCCACCCCAATACAACCAAAACAGTGAACTGCGGATCGGACGGGAACTGGACACCTGCCCTTGGAGACTGTGTTCCGATAAGTATGAATAGTTTGCGAGAACTGTTTGACATCGTTTCCTGTAGTTGAACACCCGTTTGACATTAGAAGGACGTTGATTGCCTGTTAATTGATAACCAGCATACTATTTTGGCGATTGTCTAGTAATACATGGCCAATAAGAGAGACATTGAATGTAACTCATGACCAAATGACGCTACATTAAGTGCAAGAATAGCGCTTTTGCTGCTGACGTTTATAAAGTTGTTCATGTATACATTGTGCGTGTTCGTCCAAAGTGCAAGAGTTGACATTCAGGCTTTTTGCGACAACGTTGTTAATATGCATGATTCAATATATATTTATTGTGTTCATATTAATTCACATGGTCATGTTTTATTGGCCATATGCAATGCCAGAATGATATTATATTTGGACAATACGAGTATTTTTATGGCCTAGCTATTCGACTCGTTCATCCGCTTTTAGCGAGAACAAAAGACCATTTAATGTACAAAGTAGTTAATAGACAAACCATTGGTAACAACGGACGTACTCACCGACAATACGATTATTTTTGAATTGATATTTTTCATTATACTCATATATACGTCATTTACTTTGGTACATGTGTCACTCTAGGTTTCGTGGTTTCTGACAACACCGCATGTTTTAGGTGAACACATGTTTGAGCGCACTATCAATTTCATAATATTTCGCATAGCTTGCCCTGCCCTCAACACCACACGCACCCAGAGGAGCAACTGGCATTTTGATACTCAAGCGGTGTATCATAACACAAACGTGACACTTACGTGTGCCGCGGGGTACTGGTGGCAACCTCCGTCACTCAGCGGCCACCCCAATAAAACCAAAACAGTGAACTGCGGATCGGATGGGAACTGGACACCTGCCTTAAAAGACTGTGTTCCGATAAGTATGAATATTTTGCGAGAACTGTTTGACATCGTTTCCTGTAGTTGAACACCCTTTTGACATTAGAAGGACGTTGATTGCCTGTTAATTGATAACCAGCACACTATTTTGGCGATTGTCTAGTATAACATGGCCAATAAGAGAGACATTGAATGTCACTCATGACCAGATGACGCTACATTAAGTTCAAGAATAGCTCTTTTGCTGCTGACGTTCATAAAGTTGTTCATGTATACATCGTGCGTGTTCGTCCAAAGTGCAAGGGTTGACATTCAGGCTTTATGCGACAACGTTGTTAATATGAATGATTCAATATATATTTATTGTGTTCATATTATTTCACATGGTCATGTTTTGTTGGCCATATGCAATGCCCGAATGATTTTATATTTGGACAATACGAGTATTTTTATGGCCTAGCTATTCGACTTGTTCATACGCTTTTAGCGAGAACAAAAGACCATTAAATGTACAAAGTGGTTAATAGACAAACCCTTTTTAAAAACGCACGTACTCACCGACAATATGATTATTTTTGAATTGATATTTTTCATTATACTCATATATACGTCGTTTGCCTTGGTACATGTGTCATTCTAGGGTCGTGGTTTCTGACAACACCGCATTTTTTTAGGTGAACACATGTTTGAGCGCACTATCAATTTCATAATATTTCGCATAGCTTGCCCTGCCCTCAACACCACACGCACCCAGACGAGCAACTGGCATTTAGATACTCAAGCGGTGGATCATAACACAAACGTGACACTTACGTGTGCCGCGGGGTACTGGTGGCAACCTCCGTCACTCAGCGGCCACCCCAATACAACCAAAACAGTGAACTGCGGATCGGACGGGAACTGGACACCTGCCTTTGGAGACTGTGTTCCGATAAGTATGAATATTTTGCGACAACTGTTTGACATCGTTTCCTGTAGTTGAACACCCGTTTGACATTAGAAGGACGTTGATTGCCTGTTAATTGATAACCAGCACACTATTTTGGCGATTGTCTAGTATTACATGGCCAATAAGAGACATTGAATGTCACTCATGACCAGTTGACGCTACATTAAGGGCAAGAATAGCTCTTTTGCTGCTAACGTTCATAAAGTTGTTCATGTATACATCGTGCGTGTTCGTCCAAAGTGCAAGGGTTGACATTCAGGCTTTATGCGACAACGTGCTAATATGCATAATTCAATATAAATTTATTGTGTTCATGTTAATTCACATGATCATGTTTTATTGGCCATATGCATGGCCAGAATGCTGATATTTTGGGACAATACGAGCATTTTTATAGCCTAGTTATTCGGCTCGTTCATCCGCTTTTAGCGAATAGAAAATACCATTAACTGTACAAAGTGGTTAATAGACAAACCAATGGTATCAACGCACGTACTCACCGACAGTATGACTATTTTTGAATTGATTGTTTTCATTATACTCATATATACGTCATTTACTTTGGTACATGTGTCACTCTAGGTTTCATGGTTTCTTACAACTCCGCATTATTTAGGAGAACACATGTTTGAGCGCACTATCAATTTCGTAATATTTCGCATAGCTTGCCCTGCCCTCAACAAAACACGCACACAGACGAGCAACTGGCACTTTGATACTCAAGCGGTGGGTCATAACACAAACGTGACACTAACGTGTGCCGCGGGGTACTGGTGGCAACCTCCGTCACTCAGCGGCCACCCCAATACAACCAACACAGTGAACTGCGGATCGGATGGGAACTGGACACCTGCCCTTAAAGACTGTGTTTCGATAAGTATGAATATTTTTCGAGGACTGTTTGACATTGTTTCATGTAATTGAACATCCGTTTGACATTAGAAGGACGTTGATTGCCTGTTAATTGATAACCAGCATACTATTATGGCGATTGTCTGGTATTACATGGCCAATAAGAGAGACATTGAATGTAATTCATGACCAGATGACGCTACATTAAGTGCAAGAATAGCGCTTTTGCTGCTGACGTTCATAAAGTTGTTCATGTATACATTGTGGGTGTTCGTCCAAAGTGCAAGGGTTGACATTCAGGCTTTATGCGACAACGTTGTTAATATGAATGATTCAATATATATTTATTCAATATATATTTATTGTGATCATATTAATTCACATGGTCATGTTTTATTGGCCATATGCAATGCCAGAATGATATTATATTTGGACAATACGAGTATTTTTATGGCTTAGCTATTCGACACGTTCATCCGCTTTTAGCAAGAACAAAAGACCATTTAATGTACAAAGTAGTAAATAGACAAACCATTGGTAACAACGGACGTACTCACCGACAATACGATTATTTTTGAATTGATTTTTTTCATTATACTCATATATACGTCATTTACTTTGGTATATGTGTCACTCTAGGTTTCGTGGTTTCTGACAACACCACATTTTTTAGGTGAACACATGTTTGAGCGCACTATCAATTTCATAATATTTCGCATAGCTTGCCCTGCCCTCAACAACACACGCACACAGACGAGCAACTGGCACTTTGATACTCAAGCGGTGGGTCATAACACAAACGTGACACTAACGTGTGCCGCGGGGTACTGGTGGCAACCTCCGTCACTCAGCGGCCACCCCAATACAACCAACACAGTGAACTGCGGATCGGACGGGAACTGGACACCTGCCCTTAAAGACTGTGTTCCGATAAGTATGAATATTTTGCGAGAACTGTTTGACATTGTTTCATGTAGTTGAACATCCGTTTGACATTAGAAGGACGTTGATTGCCTGTTAATTGATAACCAGCATACTATTCATGCGATTGTCTAGTATTACATGGCCAATAAGAGATACATTGTATGTAACTCATGACCAAATGACGCTACATTAAGTGCAAGAATAGCGCTTTTGCTGCTGACGTTTATAAAGTTGTTCATGTATACATTGTGCGTGTTCGTCCAAAGTGCAAGGGTTGACATTCAGGCTTTATGCGACAACGTTGTTAATATGAATGATTCAATATATATTTATTCAATATATATTTATTGTGATCATATTAATTCACATGGTCATGTTTAATTGGCCATATGGAATGCCAGAATGATATTATATTTGGACAATACGAGTATTTTTATGGCTTAGCTATTCGACACGTTCATCCGCTTTTAGCAAGAACAAAAGACCATTTAATGTACAAAGAAGTAAATAGACAAACCATCGGTAACAACGGACGTACTCACCGACAATACGATTATTTTTGAATTGATATTTTTCATTATACTCATATATACGTCATTTACTTTGGTACATGTGTCACTCTAGGTTTCGTGGTTTCTGACAACACCACATTTTTTAGGTGAACACATGTTTGAGCGCACTATCAATTTCATAATATTTCGCATAGCTTGCCCTGCCCTCAACACCACACGCACCCAGAGGAGCAACTGGCATTTTGATACTCAAGCGGTGGATCATAACACAAACGTGACACTTACGTGTGCCGCGGGGTACTGGTGGCAACCTCCGTCTCTCAGCGGCCACCCCAATACAACCAAAACAGTGAACTGCGGATCGGACGGGAACTGGACACCTGCCTTTGGAGACTGTGTTCCGATAAGTATGAATATTTTGCGAGAACTGTTTGACATCGTTTCCTGTAGTTGAACACCCGTTTGACATTAGAAGGACGTTGATTGCCTGTTAATTGATAACCAGCACACTATTTTGGCGATTGTTTAGTATTAAATGGCCAATTAGAGAGACATTGAATGTAACTCATGACAAGATGACGCTACATTAAGTGCAATAATAGCGCTTTTGCTGCTGACGTTCATAAAGTTGTTCATGTATACATTGTGGGTGTTCGTCTAAAGTGAAAGGGTTGTCATTCAGGCTTTATGCGACAACGTTGTTAATATGAATAATTCAATATATATTTATTGTGTTCATATTAATTAACATGGCCATGTTTTGTTGGCCATATGCAATGCCAGAATGATATTATAGTTGGACAATACGAGTATTTTTATGGCCTAGCTGTTCGACTTGTTCATACGCTTTTAGCGAGAACAAAAGACCATTAAATGAACAAAGTGGTTAATAGACAAACCATTGGTAACAACGGACGTACTCACCGACAATATGATTATTTTTGAATTGATATTTTTCATTATACTCATATATACGTCGTTTACTTTGGTACCTGTGTCACTCTAGGGTCGTGGTTTCTGACAACACTGCATTTTTTTTAGGTAAACACATGTTTGAGCGCACTATCAATTTCATAATATTTCGCATAGCTTGCCCTGCCCTCAACACCACACGCACCCAGAGGAGCAACTGGCATTTTGATACTCAAGCGGTGGATCATAACACAAACGTTACACTTACGTGTGCCGCGGGGTACTGGTGGCAACCTCCGTCACTCAGCGGCCACCCCAATACAACCAAAACAGTGAACTGCGGATCGGACGGGAACTGGACACCTGCCTTACAAGACTGTGTTCCGATAAGTATGAATATTTTGCGAGAACTGTTTGACATCGTTTCCTGTAGTTGAATACCCGTTTGACATTAGAAGGACGTTGATTGCCTGTTAATTGATAACCAGCACACTATTTTGGCGATTGTCTAGTATAACATGGCCAATAAGAGAGACATTGAATGTCACTCATGACCAGTTGACGCTACATTAATGGCAAGAAAAGCTCTTTTGCTGCTGACGTTCATAAAGTTGTTCATGTATACATCGTGCGTGTTCGTCCAAAGTGCAAGGGTTGACATTCAGGCTTTATGCGACAACGTTGTTAATATGAATGATTCAATATATATTTATTGTGTTCATATTAATTCACATGGTCATGTTTTGTTGGCCATATGCAATGCCAGAATGATATTATATTTGGACAATACGAGTATTTTTATGGCCTAGCTATTCGACTTGTTCATACGCTTTTAGCGAGAATAAAAGACCATTAAATGTACAAAGTGGTTAATAGACAAACCCTTGGTAACAACGCACGTACTCACCGACAATATGATTATTTTTGAATTGATATTTTTCATTATACTCATATATACGTCGTTTACTTTGGTACATGTGTCATTCTAGGGTTGTGGTTTCTGACAACACCGCATTTTTTTAGGTGAACACATGTTTGAGCGCACTATCAATTTCATAATATTTCGCATAGCTTGCCCTGCCCTCAACACCACACGCACCCAGACGAGCAACTGGCATTTTGATACTCAAGCGGTGGATCATAACACAAACGTGACACTTACGTGTGCCGCGGGGTACTGGTGGCAACCTCCGTCACTCAGCGGCCACCCCAATACAACCAAAACAGTTAACTGCGGATCGGACGGGAACTGGACACCTGCCTTTGGAGACTGTGTTCCGATAAGTATGAATATTTTGCGAGAACTGTTTGACATCGTTTCCTGTAGTTGAACACCCGTTTGACATTAGAAGGACGTTGATTGCCTGTTAATTGATAACCAGCACACTATTTTGGCGATTGTCTAGTATTACATGGCCAATAAGAGAGACATTGAATGTCACTCATGACCAGTTGACGCTACATTAAGGGCAAGAATAGCTCTTTTGCTACTAACGTTCATAAAGTTGTTCATGTATACATCGTGCGTGTTCGTCCAAAGTGCAAGGGTTGACATTCAGGCTTTATTCGACAACGTTGCTAATATGCATAAGTCAATATAAATTTATTATGTTCATGTTAATTTACATGGTCATGTTTTATTGGCCATATGCATGGCCAGAATGCTGATATTTTGGGACAATACGAGTATTTTTATAGCCTAGGTATTCGGCTCGTTCATCCGCTTTTAGCGAATAGAAAATACCATTAAATGTACAAAGTGGTTAATAGACAAACCAATGGTAACAACGCGCGTACTCACCGACAGAATGACTATTTTTGAATTGATTGTTTTCATTATACTCATATATACGTCGTTTACTTTGGTACATGTGTCACTCTAGGTTTCATGGTTTCTTACAACTCCGCATTATTTAGTTGAACACATGTTTGAGCGCACTATCAATTTCGTAATATTTCGCATAGCTTGCCCTGCCCTCAACAACACACGCACACAGACGAGCAACTGGTACTTTGATACTCAAGCGGTGGGTCATAACACAAACGTGACACTAACGTGTGCCGCGGGGTACTGGTGGCAACCTCCGTCACTCAGCGGCCACCCCAATACAACCAACACAGTGAACTGCGGATCGGACGGGAACTGGACACCTGCTCTTAAAGACTGTGTTCCGATAAGTATGAATATTTTGCGAGAACTGTTTGACATTGTTTCATGTAGTTGAACCACCGTTTGACATTAGAAGGACGTTGATTGCCTGTTAATTGATAACCAGCATACTATTCATGCGATTGTCTAGTATTACATGGCCAATAAGAGATACATTGTATGTAACTCATGACCAAATGACGCTACATTAAGAGCAAGAATAGCGCTTTTGCTGCTGACGTTTATAAAGTTGTTCATGTATACATTGTGCGTGTTCGTCCAAAGTGCAAGGGTTGACATTCAGGCTTTATGCGACAACGTTGTTAATATGAATAATTCAATATATATTTATTCAATATATATTTATTGTGATCATATTAATTCACATAGTCATGTTTTATTGGCCATATGCAATGCCAGAATGATATTATATTTGGACAATACGAGTATTTTTATGGCATAGCTATTCGACACGTTCATCCGCTTTTAGCAAGAACAAAAGACCATTTAATGTACAAAGTAGTAAATAGACAAACCATTGGTAACAACGGACGTACTCACCGACAATACGATTATTTTTGAATTGATATTTTTCATTATACTCATATATACGTCATTTACTTTGGTACATGTGTCACTCTAGGTTTCGTGGTTTCTGACAACACCACATTTTTTAGGTGAACACATGTTTGAGCGCACTATCAATTTCATAATATTTCGCATAGCTTGCCCTGCCCTCAACACCACACGCACCCAGAGGAGCAACTGGCATTTTGATACTCAAGCGGTGGATCATAACACAAACGTGACACTTACGTGTGCCGCGGGGTACTGGTGGCAACCTCCGTCACTCAGCGGCCACCCCAATACAACCAAAACAGTGAACTGCGGATCGGACGGGAACTGGACACCTGCCTTTGGAGACTGTGTTCCGATAAGTATGAATATTTTGCGAGAACTGTTTGACATCGTTTCCTGTAGTTGAACACCCGTTTGACATTAGAAGGACGTTGATTGCCTGTTAATTGATAACCAGCACACTATTTTGGCGATTGTTTAGTATTAAATGGCCAATTAGAGAGACATTGAATGTAACTCATGACAAGATGACGCTACATTAAGTGCAATAATAGCGCTTTTGCTGCTGACGTTCATAAAGTTGTTCATGTATACATTGTGGGTGTTCGTCTAAAGTGAAAGGGTTGACATTCAGGCTTTATGCGACAACGTTGTTAATATGAATAATTCAATATATATTTATTGTGTTCATATTAATTAACATGGCCATGTTTTGTTGGCCATATGCAATGCCAGAATGATATTATAGTTGGACAATACGAGTATTTTTATGGCCTAGCTGTTCGACTTGTTCATACGCTTTTAGCGAGAACAGAAGACCATTAAATGAACAAAGTGGTTAATAGACAAACCATTGGTAACAACGGACGTACTCACCGACAATGTGATTATTTTTGAATTGATATTTTTCATTATACTCATATATACGTCGTTTACTTTGGTACCTGTGTCACTCTAGGGTCGTGGTTTCTGACAACACTGCATTTTTTTTAGCTAAACACATGTTTGAGCGCACTATCAATTTCATAATATTTTGCATAGCTTGCCCTGCCCTCAACACCACACGCACCCAGAGGAGCAACTGGCATTTTGATACTCAAGCGGTGGATCATAACACAAACGTTACACTTACGTGTGCCGCGGGGTACTGGTGGCAACCTCCGTCACTCAGCGGCCACCCCAATACAACCAAAACAGTGAACTGCGGATCGGACGGGAACTGGACACCTGCCTTACAAGACTGTGTTCCGATAAGTATGAATATTTTGCGAGAACTGTTTGACATCGTTTCCTGTAGTTGAACACCCGTTTGACATTAGAAGGACGTTGATTGCCTGTTAATTGATAACCAGCACACTATTTTGGCGATTGTCTAGTATAACATGGCCAATAAGAGAGACATTGAATGTCACTCATGACCAGTTGACGCTACATTAATGGCAAGAATAGCTCTTTTGCTGCTGACGTTCATAAAGTTGTTCATGTATACATCGTGCGTGTTCGTCCAAAGTGCAAGGGTTGACATTCAGGCTTTATGCGACAACGTTGTTAATATGAATGATTCAATATATATTTATTGTGTTCATATTAATTCACATGGTCATATTTTGTTGGCCATATGCAATGCCAGAATGATATTATATTTGGACAATACGAGTATTTTTATGGCCTAGCTATTCGACTTGTTCATACGCTTTTAGCGAGAATAAAAGACCATTAAATGTACAAAGTGGTTAATAGACAAACCCTTGGTAACAACGCACGTACTCACCGACAATATGATTATTTTTGAATTGATATTTTTCATTATACTCATATATACGTCGTTTACTTTGGTACATGTGTCATTCTAGGGTTGTGGTTTCTGACAACACCGCATTTTTTTTAGGTGAACACATGTTTGAGCGCACTATCAATTTCATAATATTTCGCATAGCTTGCCCTGCCCTCAACACCACACGCACGCCGAAGAGCAACTGGCATTTTGATACTCAAGCGGTGGATCATAACACAAACGTGACACTTACGTGTGCCGCGGGGTACTGGTGGCAACCTCCGTCACTCAGCGGCCACCCCAATACAACCAAAACAGTTAACTGCGGATCGGACGGGAACTGGACACCTGCCTTTGGAGACTGTGTTCCGATAAGTATGAATATTTTGCGAGAACTGTTTGACATCGTTTCCTGTAGTTGAACACCCGTTTGACATTAGAAGGACGTTGATTGCCTGTTAATTGATAACCAGCACACTATTTTGGCGATTGTCTAGTATTACATGGCCAATAAGAGAGACATTGAATGTCACTCATGACCAGTTGACGCTACATTAAGGGCAAGAATAGCTCTTTTGCTACTAACGTTCATAAAGTTGTTCATGTATACATCGTGCGTGTTCGTCCAAAGTGCAAGGGTTGACATTCAGGCTTTATTCGACAACGTTGTAAATATGCATAATTCAATATAAATTTATTGTATTCATGTTAATTCACATGGTCATGTGTTATTGGCCATATGCATGGCCAGAATGCTGATATTTTGGGACAATACGAGTATTGTTATAGCCTAGGTATTCGGCTCGTTCATCCGCTTTTAGCGAATACAAAATACCATTAAATGTACAAAGTGGTTAATAGACAAACCAATGGTAACAACGCACGTACTCACCGACAGTATGACTATTTTTGAATTGATTGTTTTCATTATACTCATATATACCTCATTTACTTTGGTACATGTGTCACTCTAGGTTTCATGGTTTCTTACAACTCCGCATTATTTAGTTGAACACATGTTTGAGCGCACTATCAATTTCGTAATATTTCGCATAGCTTGCCCTGCCCTCAACAACACACGCACACAGACGAGCAACTGGAACTTTGATACTCAAGCGGTGGGTCATAACACAAACGTGACACTAACTTGTGCCGCGGGGTACTGGTGGCAACCTCCGTCACTCAGCGGCCACCCCAATGCAACCAAAACAGTGATCTGCGGATCAGACGGGAACTGGACACCTGCCCTTGGAGTCTGTGTTCCGATAAGTAGGAATATTTTGCGAGAACTGTTTGACATCGTTTCATGTAGTTGAACCACCGTTTGACATAAGAAGGACGTTGATTGCCTGTTAATTGATAATCAGCACACTATTTTGGCGATTGTCTAGTATTACATGGCCAATAAGAGAGACATTGATTGTCACTCGTGACCAGTTGACGCTACATTAAGGGCAAGAATAGCTCTTTTGCTGCTGACGTTCATAAAGTTGTTCATGTATACATCGTGCGTGTTCGTCCAAAGTGCAAGGGTTGACATTCAGGCTTTATTCGACAACGTTGCTAATATGCATAAGTCAATATGAATTTATTGTGTTCATGTTAATTGACATGGTCATGTTTTATTGGCCATATGCAATGCCAGAATGCTGATATGTTAAGACAATACGAGTATTTTTATAGCCTATTATTCGGCTCGTTCATCCGCTTTTAGCGAATACAAAATACCAGTAAATGTACAATGAGTTTAATAGACAAACCAATGTTAACAACGCACGTACTCACCGACAGTATGACAATTTTGAATTGATTTTTTTCCTTATACTCATATATACGTCGTTTACTTTGGTACATGTGTCACTCTAGGTTTCATGGTTTCTGACAACTCCGCATTATTTAGGTGAACACATGTTTGAGCGCACTATCAATTTCGTAATATTTCGCATAGCTTGCCCTGCCCTCAACAACACACGCACACAGACGAGCAACTGGCACTTTGATACTCAAGCGGTGGGTCATAACACAAACGTGACACTTACGTGTGCCGCGGGGTACTGGTGGCAACCTCCGTCACTCAGCGGCCACCCCAATACAACCAAAACAGTGAACTGCGGATCGGACGGGAACTGGACACCTGCGCTTGGAGACTGTGTTCCGATAAGTATGAATGTTTTGCGAGAACTGTTTGACTTCGTTTTCTGTAGTTGAACACCCGTTTGACATTAAAAGGACGTTGATTGCCTGTTAATTGATAACCAGCACACAATTCTGGCGATTGTCTAGTATTACAAGCCAATAAGAGAGACATTGAATATAACTCATGACAAGTTGACGCTACATTAAGGGCAAGAATAGCTCTTTTGCTGCTGACGTTCATAACGTTGTTTATTTGCATGATTCAATATATATTTATTGGGTTCAGGTTAATATACATGGTCATGTTTTGTTGGTCATATGCAAGGCCAGAATGATATTATATTTGGACAATACGGGTATTTTTATGGCCTAGCTATTCGACTCGTTCATCCGCTTTAAGAGAGAACAAAAAACCATTACATGTAAAAAGTGGTTAAAAGACAAACCATTGGTAACAACGGACGTACTGACCGACGATATGACTATTTTTTAATTGATTGTTTTTATTTTACTCATTCATAGATTGTTCACTTTGGTACATATGTCACTATAGGTATCGTGGTTTCTGACAACTCCGCATTATTTAGGCGAACACATGTTTGATCGCAATATCATTTTCATTATATTTCGCACAGCTTGCCCTGCCCTCAACGACACACGCATCGAGGCGAGCCACTGGCACCTTGATACCAAAACGTTCAGCGATTCTACTGCGTTGCCTCATAACACAACCGTGACACTTACGTGTGACGTGGGGTACTGGTTGGAACCTCCGTCAGTCAGAGGCAGCCCCAAACCAAGCCAAACAGTGAACTGCGGATCGGACGGGAACTGGACACCTACTATTCACGACTGTGCTCCGATAAGTATGAATATTTTGCGATAACTGTTTCACATCGTTTCCTGTAATTGAGCACCCGTTTGACATTAGAACAACGTTGAGTGCCTGTTAGTTATCTGGCGATTGTTAAGTTTTACATGGCCAAAAGGAGAGACATTGAAAAATGTACCTAATGACCAGTTGACGATACATTAAGGGCAAGAATTGCGCTTTTGCTGCCATTTTTATGACCCATTATAAATTATGCAATATTACGGTTTTGTTAACAAAAGCAATGTTGTATTACGAAACCGCCAGCCTCACATGGTACTTGGGTTATTGTCTTAAGAGAAAATAACAATTACTCAATCAACAATCGAGTTAATGTCTGATGGTTATCGAATGCGACTTTTGTTTCTATTTCAAGTTTATTTCTTAATTCACAGAGTTTCATTTACACTTACTTTAATCTTGTTTTTTTTTTAAATGTATTTATTGATTTATTCATTTTGTATTTATATATTATATTCATTATTTTACTTATTTACCTATTAACTTAAGGTCTTATTTATATATGTATTTATGTATGTACATGTATTTGTTTATTTCTTTATTTATTCATTTATTTACTTATTTATTAGTTTCTATTTTATATTTTTTTATTTATTTTTATTTATGTATTTATTTTTGTTTATGTATTCATGTATTTTTATTTATTTTTTATATATTTATTACATGGCTTCTGTCTAACTCCGTATGTTGTGAACCATGGTAAGCTAATCAATATTTGACAAAAGGGTACCTCGATAAAAAAAAGTAATTTTACAACCTGTATCACACCGTGTAGGAATTGGGTGTATCCTACCGTGTACCGTTCTTTCTACACATTCAACATAATACTTGGACTCTGGATACTATAATGTTATTGATAAGTTGAGTTCATATTGGCTTTGTTACAACACTGACGACGACAGTATTAGCTGAGGCGACTTGCATTCCACTAATTTTTTAACAATCGTCTTAATTGACAATTAAATTATGAAGCATATTTCAGTGCAATTAATATCATACCATTATTTTCAACAGCTAAACAGATCATGCCCGCGGATACTAACTGTATGCTTATGTTCGTGACAATGTATGAACGTAAACAACGACTATCTTATAAATGCGAAATCAAATACAAAGCTTAAAGAAGTGTATTCGAATAACTACTAAAGGAGCCTTTCACAGATTTTGGCATGTATTGAAGTTTGTCATTAAATGCTGTATATTGATAAATATAAAGATTGGATCCAAAAAGCTCCATTAAAAAACAAGAATAAAATTAAAGAAAGAAACAAAAAAGTAACCCTCAAGTGGGCTCGAACCACTGACCTCTGGAGTAAAAGTCTATCGCTTAGACCACTCGACTATCCGCGCTCATACAATGAGTGATGAATTTATACTATATATAAGCAATTTTCGTAGTATCACAAAATATAACTACAACAACAAAACTCTCCAGATTATTCAATCGTTTCGCCTTAAAAAGCTTTATAGTTTTCAGGTTTTTAAATCGTCATAAGATGCATATAATTTATATTTAAAAGCACGGTAAATGTATATTATTACTGTTTCCTCACAACTATCATAACTATTACAACAAACATTTGCGATTCAGAAACATTTTTTTTAATTTGGCAATTTACGGAAACGTTAAAAAAAGCCCCTTTAAGACATACTTTGACTTTCAAAGATTCACCAGTTTTCACTTGAATTGATTCTTGTCAAGGTGAACATTATGTCGGAGAGTTGGCATAGCATTTAAGCAAACTCGCCTATTACATTTCCTTAATAGCGTGCATTCACTTTCAGTCCACATTTTAAAGAATAAGTTCAACAAATTCATTCCGGCAATATCTGAACAGACATTAAGTACAACCGTTATAAATCGCAGGAATCCTTCTCGCGTGTCTTTGAAAAAGAAATATCGTCTTGATACACCGAACGCATGATAAGTTAAAATGGCGTAAACGACGCGCGTTGAACTTACGCCTAATTGTTTGCTGAAATGTTGACTAAAAGAGCACTGTAAACATTAATGTGTCGTGAATTGTGTTTCATGATACAAACGGTTTACTTTATTTATATTATTTCACCATGTTATAGTCAACTTTGGAAAACAAGTACGGTCTTCACAAAATAATCCTGAACAAAAATGAAACTGGATCTATTTCGCGACGTAAACACTCGCTATTTGTTAGGTTGAGGGAAGGGACATCGCATAAAGGTAATGATATATGTATGAGGTGCAAGTTACCTTTTCCGATTGTAATACTGGCTTAAAATACATAAGATGACACGTCAGGCCATATAACTTGGCATAGAATTCCATGAGGCAATGGACCATTTCAATTGCGTTATTGGGTAGATCACCATGTATACCTGTAATAAACAATGCTTTTACCCAACAGCATTTAAATTGATATCGTATTCAGGAAGCAGTATGGTTGTTTTAAATAAAGTTTTAAAAACCATTTCAGGTAAGAGATTTCAAATAAGTGAAGTTGTATTTTATTTAAAGCAGACAACGTAGAATGCAACACAATAAAATGATTGCACATGTATCTATTGACTTTATTTCATTATAATATTTGACGAACAACCATGCATCAAGAACATCATGATTTATGCATAAACTAATAAAGAATCAATAACAAGTATTTCAGTATTGACAGAGATTTTTACAATATTTGATTTATGCCATTGAACAGTACAAGCAACGATAATTCAAGCTGTATTATGTGAATTCAAAATAAGACATCAGATATTGTATGGGCATGATTTTTGTGTTTTTCTTAAACACACTGTATCTCATGTTTTGAATGCATTTTCAAAAACAAATTGTCCATATTTTCAGTACAATACGCACTTTTCCAAAACTTGTTCATTGAAGTGATGGTATATTTTATCTTACCCACTGAATTTTAAATCTGTGCATGAAGAGGCAAAAATTAATTGAGTCGTATACATGCTCATATTGGGACAGAAATTGTATGAAAGGCATTTAAATCCAAATTTTTGAATGTACTTAACCAAATGAAGTTCCGAGCTTGGAATCATTGTTTTATAACACTATAAGAGAAAGTTTCAAATATAATCAGTCAAAGTGGTTATCGACTGAAAACAGCAGCATTGATTATAGCTATACAACTTAGATATTTCAGTGCATAACTGATGGAAATCGGATAAGATCAACTGAATGTTCAGGCACATGACATCTTTATAGGATGTAGTTTGTATTCTTAACTAAATGATTTCTAAACTATTTGAAAACTCTGAAGTTTGATTACAGTATCGCTTGCATCAATATGTGTGTTCAATAATTGACTTATTCATAACTTTTGGTTAGAAAAAGTTCATCATTCGGCATACATAGTTGATCGTCCTGTGTGTTGTGATTATCGTCTTGCAAACAACGGGTCTGATTATATATAAATGTGCGTATAAGAAGTTATTTATCATTAGAGGTTCATATCTCGGTATTGTTAGCATTATTGACATGTTTCAGATTGTGGTAAATTAACCATCGATAACCGAAACCCGAATCATGCAGAAATAGCATGGCATAGCGGAACGCTTTTTGGAGCTGCCACTACTGTAAGCTGCATTGAGGGATACAGAATCGTGGGGCCACACATCAACGAACTAGTATCGGAGAATATCACGTGTAGGGCCGATGGACTTTGGGGAAATATTTCTGGATGCGAACCAAAAGGTACACTTGTCATATAAATAGAACTTGTCTTTTTATGTCCCCCAGTCTATACTGGGGGACATATTGTTTTTGCCCTGTCTGTTTGTTGGTTTGTTTGCGTCAAACTGTAACAATGGCCATAACTTTTGCAATATAGAAGATGATTTGATAGTTGGCATGCATCTGTACCTCATAAAACTGCACATTTTGAGTGGTAAAAGGTGAAGATCCAGGTCATTCTTCAAGGTCAAAGGTCTAATAAATATGAGGAACATAGTGTTTCACAAACACATCGTGTTACGATTATAATTCATCCTTAAAGAACAGTACGTTTAGGAATGTTCGTAAAGCTTAGAAATTGCTGACGTTGCTTACCGCGACTAAAGCAATATTGGTTGGATGTGCTTTGCCTTAAGCTATTATATAAAATTATTCAGATTATCAAAATATTATATAATCAAACAATATATCGAGGTAGAACAAAATATTGAAAAAAAAAACATACCTCGTTTCATGTTATTTAAATACGCAATATTGTTGCCTTTGTATTCAGAAACTTGTTTTTGTTTTATTACTTTAAAAAATGTTGAGACATTAATTCATTTATTCCCTGCTGACTTGAATTAAATCAAACATACAGGTTTATGACGATTACCTTTACATATATATTTATCCGACTCAAATGAAGTAATACTTGAATGGTTCAAATACATGCTGTCTTTCGATACCGAGATAAATTCACAATGTTACAGATTGTGGAAGACCAAATGAACCAGTCCATGGCTGGGTGAATATCTCGAATGGAACAGGTGTAGGAAACACGGCAACATTCTACTGTGATATAGGCTACACTGTAAAAGGAAACAATAAAACAACATGTCTTAACAACAACACCTGGGACCGTCCGACACCAGAGTGCAAAGTCAACGGTAAGGAACAACTACACATTTAGTGATTCTGCATAAGCACGCAACATATTCATGTGTTCAAAACAACTTGAAACATTTGAAACATTTACATTGCTTATGCTACGGATTGCAGCATTACACAAATGACAAAACACTTTGTAAGTTGAGAATTTTATCATATCGAAATGTGTCATATCTGCGTAATTAATAAGGTGACATAAGTCAGCTGATTGAGGTAAAAACCTTCACGCAAAAGTGTAAACTTCAACATATAAGAAAAGCATGTAAGTACACAGTTAAATAGTAATTATACAATATATTTATTAATTTCCATTTAGCAAATAGTTTATGTAATCACTTATAATGAAAAAGGTGCGTGCTGAATACGATATCATCGAAGGTATTTTGTTCCACATTTCCTAGATTGTGGGAACCTGGCGCAACCGCATCACGGACATGTGGATACCTCTAACGGAACAACATATCTGTCCGTCGCCGTGTACTCATGCAACGTTGGCTACACATTGTCTTGCAATGTATCCCGTCTTTGTTACGCAAACAAGACATGGAGTGACCAACCACCGATATGCACATTAAACAGTATGTGACATGTTTTGTATTAGTTACGTACGGCTTATAATAAATCACTTTTTAAGGGATTTGTTTTTCTTTACATGAAATAAGCGATTTTATTATCTCTCATATATGTCTTAATATATTAATATATATTAGGTTATAACGTTTAGTATTTGGTTTCATTGTAAACATACCTTTTAAACACTTCATTATATTAATTTAGATATTCAATTCCATCTTTTTGGACATATATTTCCTGCTAGCTAATCAGTCATAAAGTGGCATTCTTGGCAGATTGTAAAGATCCGAACCCCATCTCAGATGGTAACTACACCCTTTTGAACGGCACAACGACCTACGAGTCGACAGTACGATATTCGTGTGACGCAGGGTATACACTGTACGGTACCGACATTAGACGTTGTCTTGCTAACAGTAGCTGGACACCACTTGATGTCAACTGTACAATTAAAGGTATCGGTGTACTTCAATAAACGAGCGCGATTGTTTAAGATGTATCATTCAGTCAACACAAGGTAGACACTGAATAAAAGCAACATCAAACGTCGACATAATTCTATGAACATGCGTATTAAACAGTTATTTATTTATTGTTAAGTATACATTGTACATATAAGTGGAAACTGTTTCATATTCGATTATGTGTCGTCCCGGTTACTTTTACAGATTTCATTGCCATGCGCTACTCGGTCTTAACACTTAATAATTATGCAAAAGAGTGAATATCCAAAAAGAGTCCTGATTATTACCGATTTATAAAAATCTTTAATTCAAAATGAACAAAATGACGTCACGAGCGGATTATTAAAACAATATGCGGATCTTTTAAAAACGCAACGGCTAGTGTTTTTTGCAGTCGCCTGTTATTTCGAACGATTTTATTATAAATATAAATGACTTTCATAATATTGTAAAGTAGAAGTCATGTACATGTTTTCTCTCCATTTACAAAAATGCTATTTCCTTATACTGTTTCATATTTATGAGATAGATGTTGTTCATTTGTTTTCGAGTCTTCTTATATATTATTTAATTTACATATTAAATGTTGACGTATATCACTAGTTGTTATGCCAAAGTATTCCGTCGTTGAACATATTAAGTAATTGTCATCCTTACGCTTCTGTGTTGAAAATTTTGTAAGGGTTATTCTGCATTTTCCGCATTTTTCAACGTTAATGTTGGGTATAATCCGTTGCATTTTCGCATAATAGCCAGTAACACACTATGTTTTATTTATCCGTTTTAAATAAGATCTGATCATATCGGCCCGATCCGATTTCCTAGATCTGAAAAGAATCCTATCGACAAAGAACAACTGATCAAAATGTCCACGCTCAGTCTAAGTAAACGGTGATATATAAAATTAAGCAACATATACACATATTTGAAAATAATTTCTTTCAAAGAAGCACATAGTTTGAAAAATTGTTGTATCGAATACAACCGAAACTGTTGATTAGGTCAATCACACTTCTTAAGATTTAAAATGAGTCATCAAACAAAATATTATAAGCAGGGCGCTTACCTCTATAATAACTTTTATGATAACTAATAACAATACAATAAAGCGCTATGCTGTTTCATTTTCTATTTGTCCATCCAATAATCTGAATTTAATGTAGACGACAGTATATTTTTGAAAACATTTGTATCGAATGTTAACCATTCTTACAACAAACACGATTTACTCTCTGGTCATATCGATTTATGTAATTGTTATTAAATTTTCAAATTATGCTTGAACAACACACACTCCGAAATATATTTTGGATTCTTTAACTGCTAATTTAATCAACTTATTTATATTACTTTACTGTTCAAAAACAACAAAAAACGTCAGAATTGGTACCCCGAACATGCAGTCTACCTTAAAATCGTGTGTTTCATCACATAGATTGCGTTATCCGAGATGTTATTAATTGCACATTCAGAAGAATGGACATAAAAGTGTGGAACACTGGTTAGTGAAGTAACAAAATATGAAAATGTGTATTTTATACAATAACATAGAGCTGGGTCGAACGTCTTTAATTGACCCTAGCTGTATAACGCGTCTCGGCGCAAAAGCTCTTGGACGATAATATCGGCAGTGCGCTTGTTATAGACGTCCGGCCCAGATTTGTCGTAGATTGCTGACTAATTATATAATATAACTTATATGATATGCCTCTCTGTTAATGATGTAAACTTTGTATAAGCACCTTGAATTGCAGATTGTTTTGATAAAGTTTCGCCCGAGTTCGCGAATGTAACTTTCTGGAACGGAACAGTGTACGAGTCCATAGCAACTGTAAAATGTAAAGAAGGATACAGAATATTCGGTCGTAACGATAACTTGTTAACAGCGGAAAACATAACGTGCACTGCCTACGGGAACTGGTCTAAATATGCTGGTTGTGAAAAGAAAGGTATTTAAACATGTCTTTATTTCTTTCAATTATTGATTGCTTTAAAATAAGGCGATTTGGTCAATGCTTGCAAACAAAGTGATAGTGCACGCATATAGTCATATATAAACCGGTATTTTAGATGTCAGAACACAAAAGTTCATTTATTTAATGTCAAACGATGTTGTTATTGTGAACAAGTGTTATTGACGAAGAGCTGCATATGTGTTAGTCAAAATATACTACTTTCGACTTGAATTTACGTAGGATACTTCGTTTATAGTTTACTCGTTTTGAATACATATACATATGTTCGTGCAGGCATTTTGTTATTGTTATTTTATTATTATTTCGCGCGAATGTGTGCGAGTTATACATGACTTTCACATTTTATTATAGACTGTGGTAAAAAAGAGTCATACGATAACGCTTCTGTGCTCTGGACAAATGAGACACGGTATGAGTCTTCGGTAACTGTTCAGTGCGAAGAAGGATATCGAATAAACGGTAGTCATGACAATAACGTAACCGATGAAGAGATAAAATGCCAGGCGAATGGTTATTGGTCGAAACCACAAGGATGTATCAAAAAAGGTAATGATGGTCGTATAATTATTACCATGATAATTTATAATATAAATATAGTGCATAGTAATGGTATTATAAATATTTAATAATAAGAATACTTTTTATTATTATTAATATTAATATTATTATTATTATTGTTATTATTTTTATTATTATTATTATTATTATTATTTTTATTATTATTATTATTATTATTGACATTATTATTATGTTTTAATTATGAGTATGAGTTTAAGTTTGTATTTATTATTATTTATTTTATTATTATTCTTATTATTGTTATTATTATATTATTATTATTATTATCATTATTATTTTTATCATCATCATTATTATATGTATTCGATATAGTTCAATCCAGTCAGTGTGTGTCTGTCTCTTAGAATGTCCAACGGATATCGATGTTAATCACGGTAATGTGACATATTATGGGCGTCTGTACCGTGACACTGCCTCTATAAGATGCTCCCGGGGCTATAGAATTAACGGCACGGAAGGCAACAACATCGTAAATCAAACTGTGAAGTGTCAGTCTACGGGCACATGGCAACTTCCAAGTGGTTGTGTACGAAAAGGTATGTTTGCATCATGAATAACTTACGTCAAGTACGTATTACTTACACTATAATCATTATAAATTGTGTTAGTTTTTTAATGTTGCATACGTTTTCAGTAACCATTGTTTTTGTTTACTTGTACATGTAAAACCGAACTCCGCATTCACATCACTATCATACGAATACGAAGTTTCGTTTTGAAAGTAATATTTCTTACCATCAAGTACAAGCTGTAAAATTTACTAAACATATTTTACCATGACCATTCCGTTAGAAAGTTACGGTTTTTAATTCCGTATGAATAATATACATGGTTTACAATTCGCTAAGAGCTATTCAATGTCGTTGTGGAAGTAAGAATTTATGTTATTGAAAGAGTGTTCAATTCCAGATTGTTTAGACAAAGAACAACCCGCTTATGCGAGTGTTAATTACTTGAACGGTACTCTTTACGAAGCAATAGCAATTAGCACATGTCGAGAGGGTTACCGTACCACAGGAAGTAACACGAATGGCAATGTATCGGAGGAAATACAGTGTCTGGATACGGGATTATGGTCTCAAGCATCAGGGTGTGAACGAAAAGGTTCTTAAACATATGATTTTTTTTTGAAACGGTTTTGTTCCATTGTGTGTGACTATCGTAAAAATAAAACTTATTATGCAATTCAAATGAACAGTTATTAAATATAAATATCCACACGGCTGCCTTTTATACATTGGTGTTTATGATTTCATGTGTTTTACCTTGTTTCTAAATGAATGGCTTTTGATCTCTTGCTTAAGTACAGGACTTCTAAGTTATGTGTTTATTGATTTATTATTGATATAACTGTACTTTTACTTTGTTTCTATTTGAAATTGTATCACAAATTCATCAAGCATAGGCAGTCAATTTTGACTTAACAAGTTTTACCCTCAATGCGTTTGGTATAATTTTTATTTATAAAAAAATCTGCATGGTAACAATAGCGTTAGCTTATTTACAGGCACTCTTTAGTGATAATTTTGAAATACCCTAACTAAAAAGAAGAATCGTCTTTAGAACAAATATGCGTTACATATTTATTATGTGTATAATTATGTTATATTATAGACTGCGGATCAGCTGTAACCGTACACAACGCCCATGTTAGCATCCAACCATCTGGAAATACTTTATACGAGGCCCATGCGACTGTTACATGCCTTACCGGGTATCGGCTCTTCGGACTTCATGACAATCATCAAGTTGATGAACAAATCCAGTGTCTCTCAAATGGATCCTGGCAACTTTCATTTGGCTGTGAACGGAAAGGTGAAACACTTTGAAACGCGCTTACAATTTGTTCCGTAAAAACATGCGGTTAATGTACATATGTGAGTAGGTATAGTCAAAGTAATACAAATTCTGAAATCATATTCTCACTTCTTTAAGATCTTAGTTATATTATTTAATATCTTCTAAGGTTAATAATGACTTAAAAATGACAAAATACAAACGCTTCATTACATAAGTAATCTTGCTTTGAATAACAAGTATGCATTTATTTCAATTTTTAGAATCATATGTTATCATATTATATGTTTCAATGTGTATTGTTATATAAAAATAACTTTATCTTAAAGATTGTGGAAATGAGTTGAACCCAAGAAATGCCAACGTGACGTTTCCGAGCGGCACAACGTATCAGTCAACTGCCACAGTGCAATGTATTGACGGATACCGTATACAGGGCCAAAACGACAACAATAAAACGGTCGAACACATTCCATGCACTGATGGCGGCCATTGGGACGTGCCACATGGATGCGAAAGAAAAGGTATAACGAAGCGAAAGCACACTATGATATCAAATATAACGTAAGCTTCTAACACTTTATTGAAAACAGGATCACGCCGAAAAACCTTTAGTTTACTTTTAGTGTTGTTTTTTACTTGTTCGTATTAATATGCTTAATGAATTGACGGTTATTTATTAGCCATGTATAACTAACCAAGATTTAAACTGATTATTAGATTAACATTCGATACGTGTTCTAGAATGTACTTATCATTAGATTCGACTTATTTTACTGTTTATGTCTTTAAGGGTCTATTCTTGCACACATAAACATTGTTGTTGCCGCATGTCATACCTACACATGTATTAATAATAATAATAATAATTCCTCACCGTTCTTTTGATACTTACTTAAGATCCCAAAACTGAACATGCATTATCCTTCAGACTGTGGAAAACCTCATGACATCAACAACGGAAAAGTTACGCGTGGATCTTGGACGTTTGAGAGCACTGTAAACTATACGTGTAACAATGGCTACCACACCGTTGACGTAACCACTCTGAAGTGTAACAGCAGTGGTCTGTGGAATAATAATCCACCAAACTGCACTGGTAATTGTTTAACAAACATCGCTTGTTGATAATGTATTAGGATAATTTGTATAAATAGCATGTGTTGTCGCATTTGAGAATTTTGACATTTATGATTAATAGCCATTTATAATATTCTCGTGTGTTGCAAGCTGAATTTTGAGGTTATACTTATTATATTAGGTAAGCCATTAAGTGTCATCATTCGAAGTCTTATTAAGGGTTTATTGATTTGTAAAAAAAACTAAATGTTTTCTTTCATGTGCACGCGTTAATTAATATAATAAATTAAAAGCTTGCACATTAAATTTGTTTTAAATAACAAATCCAGCGTATTTACTGTCATATTATTTGTGGAATAGTTTGTGCTTTCATTTAAGCATCACTTCGTTATCGAGTAAAAGAAGAAGAAGTAGTAGTACAAGTTTAAGATTAAAATTGGTATTCACATTTTGTTCAAAATTGTGTACAGTATGACTTCATTTGTACCTATGTACATAGATATAGATGAATGCCAGAAGCGCGATCAAAACGACTGTCACTACTACTCCAACTGCACGAACACACAGGGCAGCTACACGTGCAAGTGCATCGAGGGTTATGATGATCAAGAAGGGAACAGAGGTCGAAAGTGTGAAGGTGAGATCAATTGACATATTTTCAGATGTATCAATATCATAAAGTCATACTCGACTGACCATTCATATTTATTCTTTGATAATAAATTTGGAGTATCGTTTTAATTTTAGATACCTTATTTAGTTTTAAAAGGTTATACTTATTTACCGCATATCTTGAACGTACTTAATATCCAAATAAAACAATAAGTCTTGTTATTTTAGAAATAAGTATGGCCTTTCATTAAAAACCTATCAGCATTATGGTATGTTTGGTTATAACTTTGAAAACATAATGCACCCTGTCTCGTTGACAAAAAACAACCAGTTCGAGTCTTGGCTGAGGCAAACGCTGTTTCCTTTTTTAAGCTTTCTATTCCACTACCGATTTATATCAATGTGCAATATCTATAACGCTGGGTTATGTGGTATGTATTACATCAATACATTACTATAGATCACAACGAATGCGAAGACCCTCCGAATACCCAGTGCAGCTTCTGGTTCAACAAAACGCGCGCATGCGTGAACTTGCAGGGTGGCTATATTTGCATTTGCAACAAGGGATGGAACGGCACGAAATGTGATAATGGTATTGGCGAATTGTGTTCATGATTTAACTATCTTGTTAGTATTTTAGTAAATGCGAACAAAACGTATACATCTGTATCTGTGAAGCGTATGTGAAAAAGGGTGAGATCAATGTTGTTAAATGTTATTTTAACGTGTTGCCATAACAAGACGGTGTAATGTATGATCGAATAATATTTCCCCCGAATATAAGTCATTTTCATTTAAGAAATCATTTTCATTACAACACAAAGTTACATATTTTTCTGTTTCTTAATCTACACATTTCACAAACTGTTTCACATCAAAGACTAACAGAGTATATTGTCATTTAACATTAATAATTAATGTATTATTTGCAGATATTAATGAATGTTTAGAACCACACCCATGTGGTAAACATGCTCACTGTACAAACCTAATGGGAAGTTATAACTGTTCATGCCCGCCTCAATTCCCGCAGGGTAACGCTTTCCTTGGCTGTTTCGGTAAGCATCAGATATCGTTTTAAAGATGTTATGAAACTAATTGATTCCTATTTATTCTTCGTCGATTAGTTTTGTTTTAGATTAAAACTGTAGACTCAATATATGCTGTTCATTTTAACTTCATTGGTCACACACTTGTATTCAATCGGATATATTTAACTGTATTTTAATTTAACTTTTTAAAATCTATTGTATATTCTACTTGCTTATACATGTATATACCTTGCTTATTAAGTCGCTTTGAGGTTATGTATTTGAAGATGTTCATTGGTCGACTAATGAACACAATATATCATTTCAATCGAATATCCGTTCATGTTGATTCTCATTGTTTTAGAGCCTGTAATCATTTCATTTGAGACCAATGGTACAAGATTCAATGGTGACAACGAAATCTTAGATACATTTCAAATACCAAACAGGTTTCCGTACTTTGGAACATACTACACGTTATTCAGGGTAGTGTATCCATTTTTGTTATAAAATTCCAATGGTATGAACGTTACATATTAGACAAATGGAAGCAAAGCCTTACCGATATTAAACAATGTTAAATTACAAGTTTGTATCTTAATATTCTTCTTGAACTGGTGTCGCATCCTATCGTATTTATACATCGTGTGTATTCATCAAATGCTAGTATTGAATTTAAATTAATACCATGTAAAAGAAGTGTACCGACCCTTTCTGGATGACGCTCGCACATTGTGCTTTATCTAAATTGATCAATGTTTCAAACAAAAACGTTGTGTGTTCCAGCCAAGCATGGATGGATTCCTCGCTCTCGACTTCCAGCCACTTTACAATCAATATGGGGGCGAAACTCCCAGCGAATGGACAGCTGCTATTCAGAAGCATATCGTCATTGCCCCGCTATGGACTAACATTGACAGCCGAAATATATCAAATGGTGGTCTTTGGATTCACGTGTTGACTGACAAAGACAAGTCTGACGTGGTGAAAATCCAGGACCTCATTCGCCAATACACCAACCAGACTGAGTTTAATGTCAGTGTGGCCCTGGTCGCCACGTGGAAACACGTTACTATTCACTCGCCTTACGAACCCGGATATGAACTCGTCACTCATCAGGTTAATTACAAATAATGTTTTAATCGATATTTTTTACATTTATGAATGACCTAACTGTGCCCATAACACCAGTACACCAGTTTCTGCTCGCTTTTTGTTATAACTTATCATTTGACGTTTTTCGAATTATAAGTCATTTAACACTGAACATAATCAGACAGAAATTAGTGTACTTTCGTTTAAAAAGAAAACACAATTAAACATTTAAGTTAATTACAGTTCGTTCGAAGATGCAAGTGTAATGTTTTTTTACTGAAAAAAATGCATGGTTTATTTTCAGCACATCCACTTCTATGTATATATGAATTTTGCTATTGTATTTACAGAACCTTTCCATGCAAGTCATATTAGTTACAGATGGTATGTACACGTACATTATGTTCAACTACGACAGAGAACAATTCAGCATAAGACCACTAACGGAAGTACCTGTTGCAAGTGGTTTCACGCATTTGGACTATTCCGCATCCGTTCTGTCAACAAGAAACAACTTTACAAATCTAAATAAGGAATCAAACGTTTACCCGGGTAATTTATGAGACCACTTCAATATTCGGAGAATGAATATTATCATGAAGAGTGTTTATATTGTAATCTGATCAGACTAAATACAGATATAAACAGCTCGCAACTTCAGGAAACTTGTAAGGATTTTATAGCAATACTACAGTTTAAAAAAATGATATTAAATCTTCAATATAACCTTTATTTTTTGTTACAAAAACAAATACAAGTGCGCTTAAGTTATTGACTAAATAGGCTATGGTTTCGGATAGAAATATGATATATGGTAACGTTTGGAAAAGGCCGTCTGGTTTTATTCAATAGTTAATTACTCAGTAAGTTTGTTATCATCATTTTAAAGTTATAATTTGATAAAAGTGTCTTTTGCATAGGATTCCCGGGCCGATGGCTGTATAACGTTACAACTATAACCGCCTCAATGTGGAATGAGACCAGATGTTTGCAGTTTGTGAAGGAAAATAACCGCACATTAAAGAGCTGGATAACAGAACAGCTTGTGTATGCATTACCATGCCCCTGCCAAGAGGTGCTTATGTTAGAGGTATGACATTCAATAGTGTGTTAGCTCTAATTTGTGTATGATTTCAGCTTCATTCAAGAATTACATATTAACTATTATTGATAATTTATTTCGTACAATTAACTATATTTATTCAATTACTAGGTTTAAGTGAAGTGTGTTTATATACAGTAACAAATAGAAGAGCATTACTTATAGGCCATTTTCTCCTTTGTATGCTATTTTTAAATAGGATTGCCTGTATGAAAGACCTACTACAAGCATATGTTTATCCATTTGTGCTAAGTGTCATAATATCCACGAACTTCATTATTTAGTATTTCGTTCATTTAGCTTATAAACATAGACCACGGGGCAGATATAAACTGGTGGCCGTATTCATCCTTTGTATTGTTATATGTTTTAGGATTACACGTTTACTCGGAAAGATGAGATATTACCTGGTATTGGAACCAAGTTCACCCACACGACATGCTACGAGTCCTGGTTCTTCAGCGCCTACGGGATCAAACAGAGATGCTGCTACATGTTAGTTAACATTTTTAATTTAAGTAAAATTATATTAGGAATTTGTTTAATTCAGGCGACATCCGTGTGTTCATATTGTGTTGTGTGTCTTGTGTTTCAATTGTTCAATCCGTGTTTTTAACTGTTACTTTGAAAATAACGTGTTTTCAGGTTCAGCAAACTACAGTCTCAGTATCCGGGGGCTGTAGCAGCGGAGTTTGAGAACACCACCATTGCATCACTCCTCCAGGAAGGCTACTACCAGTGCTGCTCTCCTGAGGGCAGCCAGAAATACTGTCACTTGTACCAGCAGATCAATCCGCCTGATGACTGCTCCAGATACACGATCAGCGATGAGATACCACTGGAGGACAAGAAAGACACTCCACAAATTAAAGACGTGTCGGTGGATGTGGAGAAATTAGCAACGAATCCTCGAAATCGGGTCGTGAGAAATGTACAAAGTGATGGTGAGCAGAGAAAATCCATATCAAATGTTGACAGTATTAATAACGTGTCCATGTTTATGACTATGTACAGAAATCTGAAAAAGATGTTTGGGTTCGGATAAAAAAATATGATTTTTCCCGAAGGTAATCATATAACTTGACATGAATTGACGTATTGCATAATTTGTGTGCAGTAGCGTGTAAGTTTGAAGAAATGTATGTGGTGATTTTTTCCAGTCATAAACATTATTGTTTCCATACATATAGAACATGTTGCAGTGTTAGTGTAGTGTGTGTATTGTGTGATGATGATACCAGTATTAACATCGTGTGTTGACATATTAATCAGAAAAGGTTGTAATATATACACATTATTTTCAATTTTAAAACGTCTTCTCCCTTTATTGAATTCAATACTTAGTGCTCGATTGTGCCGCGTATTGTTTCATTTAGTAATAAACTAAAGATCGGGCGAAATGAACACACTAATGTTTATAATGAAGTGTGTAAGTGTAAGGGTATTTATAATTATCTGCCCCTCATTAAGAGCCTGTCACGTACACATTGTACAAATCGCTCATCAATTGCTGCTTTAATTCATTTAAGGTTTTATGGTATTTACATTCTTAACGGCAAGACTTTCGATGTCATTTGTGTTATCAAGTTGCTTTTAATGCGTTGTATCAAAATAGTTACATTAATCCCTACTTGTATACCTTAATTAAATAAACATACTCGTCATATGAAACCTTCTATAATTGTGATTACATAAAACGTACACGTTATTGAACTTAGCAATAAAATATTCATGTATGTTAGAATTCATCATTTTGTATTATTGATTAAACCGACGTGATTGTTTTACCTTTCTTTTTTCTAAAAATAATAAATCTGCCTTGGCTATTCTCTAGCAATTGACAATTATATTCACGTCAGACAGAGCAACAAAATGGCAATCAGTTGTGCAGCCTGAAAAAGTAACTACCACTGACCTATGAAACTCTTAACATATTATGTCCTCAAATATGTGAAAAATACAACAATAACACCATATCCGACGATTGCACATTTTCATTATAGTAAACTTATATTAATCTAAGCACGCTGACGTACGATTTACAAAAAGAACACTAACTACACAAACCTAAAATATATCCAAAGCAACTTTCGTCATGGCCCATTTAGTACTACGATAACAACATATTTTACAGCGCAAAACTAGCATCAAAATGTCACACCTTTCTGGCAATTCACACCATGGCATACACCAAACGTACATTATCAATGTAATTTGAAGAAAATAAGGAAACAGAGTACTCGATAGGTTATTAATCATAAATTGTTATTCACGAATAGTCGTCTACTTGGATGGAAAATATATGATCATATATGTTTATTGATGCCTAACACAGCTTCTTGACGCCAACAATCTTGATTGTATTGATAAATATGAAAATTGGAATATTGCGATAAGAAACAAAATGGAAATTATATTTTTAAAAGTAAAGTGTTTCTTCTTGATTTAAGCATGTTTTGAAATGGACGTATTAAAGATACCTGAGAACGAACACCGAGAGCAGAGAATGAGGCTTAAACAGGGAACATCTCAAATTCGTCTAAGTGTATACAATACACCGAGTTATTTTGACAAGTTAAACTTCTGAAGACTCGTAACGGTTAAGAACGAGACTTTTAAAGAATAATCATTTCGTCGACCAACCAGCTCGGCACAAACTTGAAATGTCAGAGATAGCATCCGTCTCGGATGTTGCCACACTCAATTCTAGCATCTGTAGCTTTGTATTTCAGCAATCAATTATTCTATACATATCCTTTGTTAAAAAATAATATTATTCCGACGTATGACAAAACGGCGACCATTCGCGCCGTTCCATCTCAATGATTATCTACATATGAACTTACCATATCGTAGATGTTGTATCTCAATTAAATACAATCCTTAAGAGGGAAGCTCCGCACCTACTTGTGCCACCTTGCCTTCATGCACTTCGTAAACCAAGCTTTACTTGGGAAAATTGCCGTTTAAATTTCATTCTATCCAAAAAATCATCTTGCACTTGTGACAACTGCATTAAGTTACGTTTAAAAGTGACTGATGTTTTACATAACAAATTTGTTTAATATTGTTAATATGTTGAAATTGAAAATGTCCGATTGTGTCTGAGTTTTCCCCGGTGATTTTTAAAAAGCAATATCATTTGTAAGCAAACATGTACAATACGTATTTATTTTATATTGAAAAATGCAGAAATGCAACCGATTGAAATGACAAAAATACACTAACTTTATATAGGACCATATTCAGAAACTGACGTTAATCAGGAGATGACTGAGAAAGAAACACACGATACGTAAGACACGTCCTACTGAAGCAAAAGAGCATATACATTTAAAACAAGATCAACGCGAACTCCAATGTATATGTATTTTGCTTTCAAAAACAGGCACGAAGATCTCGCGCATTTGCGATGTATACATAGGACGCTAAAGTGTATTTTAATTCTTTCTCATCAGAATTTTAAATAAAGATATTAATATAATTGATTGACCACGGAAATAAAGTTGCGCCAAGACTGTCGCCAATTTCATCTTATTAAATACATTTTATACAGTAAAATTGATAACCAGTACATTGTATTGTAATCTACAGCTGACCTAAAGAAAGTTCAGGACAGGATATTTTACTTGCTTAAACACAGAGAGAAATGCTCGTAAATAAGATCACTGAATACAACTTTAGAATTGGATGTTTGTGTATATTGGTGTATAATTTGACACGGTGTTGTTATACGCATGGTTTGTTTAAGTCAGGAGAGTATATAAGAATGGCGAGCTCGATTCCTATTGGGGGGTGGGGGCATCGGAAGTCTCTGGTCTTGGGATGCATTGCAACCCATGGCGTATGAACATTATAAATAGAAGATATGGGTAGAATGTGCAGACAGGAACGTTGTCATGTTTTCGGAATGCGTATTACTCGCATTTCTTGTACCCTTGCATGTCATCTAAATCGATATGCATTTCACGTAGGTTCTGCAATACCTCAAACTGTGTCGCATCTAAATGCCATTCTTATTGTGAACCCATCAACTGTTGAAATAAAGACACGCCGAACGTGTAAAATTGACAACCGACGGCTTAACGTTCGGGCGATGTCTCCTTAATAATATAATGCTTAAGAAATAAAGACACGCCGAACGTGTAAAATTGACAACCGACGGCTTAACGTTCGGGCGATGTCTCCTTAATAATATAATGCTTAAGTTAAACTTAACGTTGGTCGGATAAGGACATTTAGTTTGCAAGACAATATCAAATAATATAACAATCATAGATACAAAACATCTTTTAGGTAAAGATGCATGTTGCATGTTGGCATTCCTGCGAACGGAAGACAAAAGCGGCTTGTGAATGTGTACATTTATTCTGCAACTTTTTATATCAGAGAAACCTTGATAATATATGTTGCATACATTTAACTCAAAATAGTAAGTTGGCTTTTAGAGATTTTTTAAATGAATATTCATTCAAATGGAACACACTTTAGTTTATAAAGGTTATGACATACGAAAATACTGTCTGTCGACTGCATTTAATTGGCAATGTTTAAAAGACAGCTCTGCAATCTTAATCAAAACCATGACCAGATCTCGTTACTCAGAGAGTTTGTGGTGAATAGTCTAAGATAAGATAACACGAATCAATTTCACCGATGACAATGTGACAATTGTGTTATGGCGAGTGTCAAGACGACAACGATGTCAGCATTTCTAGTCGCGATATACATAGGGGTTTTCTGTAGCGCATCATCTAATGCAGAGAATAACGGTAATTTTTTAGATCTTACATTTTCCGTAATCAGCTTTTGTCAAAAATATTCTTAAGTAAGTTTACTTATTTAATACATTGAGCCAGTACAAAAACAGTTAAGAATGAACATAAGCATGTCAGTCGCCATGGATATTGGTCTAAACATAATTAGTTTTGGTTTATTTACTATTTTACCTAAAATGAAAGAAACATTAATAATTTAAACGATAAATGCAATTAAAAAGAAGAATATATTTTTCTTGCTATAAAACGCAATCATTGTGACACCGACGAATTGCTTCTTCATGTTGTATTAACGGTGGAATTTATTTTTCAAAAGGATATTTTATAATAATGTAAATCACTTGCTTTAAACTAAGCTTTCTATTAATGCTGATAATGCAGAACATATTAACATATCTATATTATACGGAATACAGTAAGGCCATCGAGGTTACGCATTAAATTCCAGAGGGCGACAATGCGATTGTGCGATAGTACGATGGCGGCAATGCGATAGTACGATGGCGCAAATGCGATAATACGATGACGACAGTATGACAACGCGATAGTACGATGGCGACAATGAGATAGTACGATGGCGACATTGCGACAACGCGATAGTACGATGGCGACAATGCGATAGTTATATCGTAATGTGGCCATCGTATCATCGCATTGTCGCAATCATACGATCGCATTGTCGCCATCGTACTATCTCGTTGTCGTACTTTCTTCATCATATTATCGCATTGTCGCCATCGTGCTATCGCGCTGTCGCCATCGTATCGTCGCACTGTCGTCATCGTATTATCGCAATATCGCATTGTCGCATTGTCGCTATCGTACTATCGCACTGTCGCCATCGTATTGTCGCACTGTCGTCATCGTATTATCGCAATATCGCATTTTCGCATTGCCGCCATCGTACTTTCGCACTGTCGCCATCGCATTATCGCACTGTCGCCATCGTATTGTCGCATTGTCGCCATCGGACTATCGCGTTGTCGCATTGTCGCCATCGTATTTTCGCAGTGTCGCCATCGTTTTATCGCTTTGTCGCAATCGTACTATCGAATTGTCGCTATCTTACTATCGCGCTATCGCATTGTCGCTCTATGGCTTGTATTGTTTAAACAGGATGGCCCTTACGGTATACCGTTATATTAACGTTGTTTAAATCCGAATGAAACCATTTAATTGTGATCCGCATTTTAAGGGTTCTGTATTGTTCCCCGACTCGATAGACGTTTTAAGTGTAAATGTATTTTAAAGAAGCCGAATGTTAATTACAGAAACTCTAAATAAGATAAAATGTTCAACAAAAACTAAAAATACATGATCGTGTATGAGCACATATCAATTGAAATTTACCAAATACGAACGTCACACGATAAAGTACTTTAGTATATCTGTTGTTTCTTAAACTTCTAATAAAAATGCATAGCCTTTACTGTTGAAAGTTTAATTCATGTTAAAATATAATAGTACTGATGGCCGAGATATCAATACAGTCGCTTTTCAATGCATATCTCGATGGAGGTTAACTTTCTTCTGTGTATTTTATTGTTCATGTATTGTATTTTAGGTATAGGCTACTTTAGGTTTGTACGATATTTACCGCTATCAATCAAAGGCATTTAGTGACAAACTTAAGAAAATGCCAATATCTATTAACATTTGTTGTATAATAATTTTATAAAAGTTAGGGGATACCGCGAGTGCGTCCGAGATTTATCATAATTAAAATCGCGCTAAATGCAGCGTATGCACCGGAGGTACAATTCGACGCTTACGCCTATGAAATACAATTCGTCTTTACTTTCCATATGTGGACAGTTGAGTACGTCATCGAATGGAACACGAATCAAAGATAAGGACATTCCACGTTTCCGAAAGTATTTGTATTGCGTGCAGACATCATTGGGGCAATCATGTTACGTATGTTGATGTGTCTGTTTTCCGGATTAAATTTATCCAACTGCATTGACCTTTTTGGTATGTTGTTTGTTTTTCTAACTTAAGTTGATGTATCGTTAAATTATTAATAGTGTAATCAAGACATTGCAGTTTTAAAAAGGTTGTAGTATACGTTTAAATGGAAGAAATGTTTAAAGTACATGGCTTGTTATCATTAACACGTACTATTTTCGTGTTTTCTAAACGTAATTAATTATTGTTCATTCCACAAATGTATGTGAATGATCCGAGGAAAAAACGGAGTAAAACTTCCCAGCATTCGATAAGAATTTATTAAATGTAATTTATTAATTGCATATTTAATACAGGCCAAAAATCAACAACTGAAAAGGTACGCTAAACAAAAGCTATAACAGTTCAGTTTGCTCTAAAATCCTCAGCGTACCAGGAATTACTTAATTAATTTACACATACAGAAAATGTACAGTGAAACCCCTCTAAACCGGACATCCCCGGGACCGAGAGGAAATTCCGGTTTAGAGAGGATTCCGGTTTAAAGGGGACATTGAATATTTTACTTTCAGAAGGTCAATTACATAGTCTAATTTGGGGAAAAAACACTTTTAGCAAATTGTAATAGTTTATTTACATATAACATTCATTCATACTTCATCACATAATAACAATACATGTCACTTAATCTGTTGTTTCAAAGCACAACATAAATCAAACAGTGCAGCCTAAAATACAAACAATGGTATATTTATGCATTTGTTAGTTCCTTTTTTACACTGAAACACATGTCAAGAACGACCTGTTTTTTTAAACATCTACCACGCATAAAAGTCTTCTTCATCGTGTTTATCATAGCCTGAATGGCTTCCTACATCAAAAAAAAAACACACTTAAGAACTCTTTGTTTGTTATCAGTTATTATAATCAGTATTATCATCTCTATTGATCGATATGTACATCACAGGACTAGTATCTTTAAATTGTTTTGCGATATTTACAGTTTGCAAATTTTTCGACCACCTTTATCAATTTCACGCGTCTTTAATCCGCTATTCACAACTTGTTGACACTAGGTCTGAGGTGCGATAAATCAACCGTGAGAGGCTTAGAGAGGTACAATTACGTATGGAATAACCTAATTTTGATCCAAAGAATGACCGGTATTCGGAATTGAGGGGATTCCGGTCTTGAGGAGATATTTTACGCATGGTTTTATAGGAAAAAAATTGGGACCGGACAATTTGTCCGGTTTAGAGAGGATTCCGGTATAGAAAGGATCCGGTTAAGAGGGTTTCTACTGTATATATATATATATATATATATATATATATATATATATATATATATATATATATATATATATATATATATATATATATATATATATATATATATATATATATATTGTTCATTTATTACAAGTACATGTTTTGTAAAATAATTCTAATTTTGTATCATGATCTTTAGCAATAATCACGACAATATTGATCTGCATAACATTTGTGATGGGAAATTAAATTTTCAAATAATATCAACAAGTTGCCTAGAATTATCTCAACATGCTATTAAACCATATCATAATGCTCAACGGTATAAGAAACATGCGATTTAACATAACAACATTTTTTTTTATGTAAAGTGGTAAATAAGTAGCAGTGCACGTAAATATAAATTTTTTATACCCGTATATGTTTTTAATAAAATAGTTAATTCAATTAATACTACATGTATAGTGTTGTTAAAAGTAACATTAAATAGTAATTTTACCACTTTAAGTTCAACTGAATCGTTGTATATGCCAAGTTCGAGTACATGTTTATTATTTGTTTTAATAATGTGTCTGCTTATAACAGCTGTGTGATAAATGTGTTTTATGTTTGCAAATTTAAATACATATAATAGAGATTAAAAGCGCGATAGTATTGTGCAGCACCCTGCTTATAGTTAATTATATTTGGTGACTTTCTGAAATGTCCACATAAACAAAAATATTTAACAAATGAACATGGCTTCATGCCAATTGGACAAATTAACAATACACTCTAAACTGACACATAGGTTATCCTAGATCTTACCCTTAACCAACCCCTGAATTATTATAATTATTCGACTGTGCGTTGGATTCGACTAGTAATCAAAGTGTGGGTAATTGTGTGTTTATTTGATTTCTGTTTGTTTGTTTTACAATAACTATCTTTGTTTTATAAGTTTTCGCGTATACTATCAAATCGGATAGAAAACTTATAATGTATATCGGTGCCACGTTTTAAATAACATAAAATGAGTATAGTTGTTACCATTAAATTAAAAAAGGTGTATTTTAATCTCATATAGACTGTTTTGCCTTTCCTTTAACAGATTTGAATATTGCTTTAAAAATATAATTCACAAAAGAAATATCATTAACAACGGCAATCGGCGTATATGTATTTTGTTCTACCGCTACTGGCGATAAAAAAAATATTGGTAACGTCAGAACTCGTCTTCACTATGTAAACGAACTTAATTGACCTTTCGACAGCGAGAGTGAAGCCACGCCCCCCCGATTTCAAGGGAGGTCACTCCGCCGAAGTCCGTCATAAAAATGATAAAAATGGCTACGCGAATCGGTACGCTGGAGGATATTCCCGACGATTTCGGTCCAAATTACTTGAAATGCGAACTGTCATTGAGGAAGAAACAAAAGGCGAAGGCGTTTGTTAGTGGCTGCTATCTGGAAAAACTGAGTATAACGTTAGAACATGGCGAGAAAGTTCATTTGCGGGGCGAAATATATCCAAGCCAGAGGAAACTGGAAAACCGACATGTTGTTGATGTTGACATCAGTCCGCTAAACAAATGCATCGTCGATGCGTACTGTTCTTGCAAACAAGGGTAACTTTTCTATTGCTTTCATTTTTTATTTAAAAGCTTTTCAGTGTAAGCGCAGTGCCAGTAAATTGTTATTTTCAAATTGTCATTTATTTTCGCGACCTAATGAAACTGTCAACAAATCCAGGCCCGTACCCAGGCCATGGGCCCCCAGCTTGCTGTCGAGTTATGAGAATTGTAAAACAATGGGCCCACTGCAAATTGTCATATCATTAAAGGATCCACAATCCACTTTCCCTCAATGCAAAAGAGCAGATGTTTTATTGACACTGATAACAAAGGGATTAGCCAGTTGAGATTTGCCCCCTAGGCAACGTTTTCTTATCACCTTGTATACACATGGATTTCGATGAGACAAGTAACCCATAAACCTCATGTATAGACTAACTCCTCCCTGACAGACGCCTATAAGGGCCATTTGGGGGGGGGTCAAGAAAATTTGGAATTAATAAAAAAAATATGTAAAAGAATATGAAGACATTTATTTGGTATGGTAGACAAGCATAAAATAGACTCCATGCAATGTGCCAAATTAAAAAAGTATTCCCGGTCAGGCCCCCCCAGTGAAAAAATCCTTCGTACGGCCCTGAAATCTTATATTGACTGTTCCTTTCTAAATAATTAATGTTTTAAAAAAATAATTTTTATTTTACAGGCAAAGTGGGACATGCTCACACACATTAGCTGTGGTTTCAGCCATTGAGCAGTGGAAAATCGCTGGCTACAAAGAAGTTCCTGCTTTACTGTCATCCACAAGTATTCCACAACAGTGGGACAAGCCTCGTGGACCAAAAGTCAAGGCGGAACCAGCATCGTACATGATTTTCGCCAGTCCAACTAATATTGGTCGAAAAAGGAAACCAATCATGGCCCAATTTACAGACAATCGGTAAAGTATTGTAGTAAATAAAATTAATAAAAAAAGAAAAATAATTAGTCATTTATTTATATCAAGTTACACTTGTTTACATATAAAAGTTTTAAAATTCCTACATAATTTGTCATGTATTTACATTCAGTTACAAACATTGACATGTCATGATCTAGAAACAACTGAATATTTTCAGCTGCTCCAAACAATTATACAGCAATTAATAAGAATTTATTTCACAGGTATTTTTGAGATTTCACTGCCTAGCATATAATAAATTGAATTATATTTTCAGAAAAGTCAAATTAATGAATGACCACATTCAAGATCTGCAGCTATTGACAAGCAGCCCAATCTCTTACTTAGTGGAAGAAATTGATGAGAATACTCCAACTGTTGAGACTCCACTTGGAAATCAAGTTGTTGGCAGTGGACTTGCTTACCATGTAAGTTCAAGGTTATAGTACCACCACATTGACATTTAACTAAAGAACTCTATTATAATAAATTTCATGGTCGATTCATTAGATCTACTTAATCAAAAAACCCATAAAATTTGTTATAAAGCAAGACACAAACCATATCTGATCAATCGTGGCAAACAAACTAAGATCAATCCTATTTGACAAAATTTTAAAGTTTTTTACTCTTGCAATGGCTCTCTCTACATGTACACGATGACGAGCAATTTTCTCAGTAGCTGCAATGTCTGCCTGACTCATTTGCAACCCAGAAGTTGCAAATGGTGGAATGTTTAAGTTAAGGCCAAGTCCATCCAACTCATCTTTTATCTTGAAGCCTTTGTCCACCATCACTCCATCACCCTCGTGAATTTTTCCACACTTCATGAGTGCTTTTAACTGGTCTAAAAACCCACTTTGAGCTGTAAGTTCTTTATCAGAGATGGAACCAGCGAATAGCATTGATGAAAAGATTATTGATCCACGTGGATCTATGCCCACCAGTCCTTTCAGAGTATTACATGATTTGTAATCTGAGTAGCATTGACTTTGTCTGGTCAATGAACTTGGTTTTTGAATTCGAAGTTCAGTGCCATCTATGATTACCAACGTTGTTGGGAACTCCTCTCTGTACCTAGGAGGCATGTTGGCAATTATTGTATTTCGATGTGGCCATATTGGTACAGATCCACAACGGTGAAACATATACTGAATCCAGTTATTGAATATATAGCTTGCATCTTGCATGGAAATGCCAAACAGTTTTCCGATATGCTTGAAGTCAAAGTTTTGTCTGAGCTTTATTAAAACCATTAAAAGTTGATCTTCCATTTTGAATGTTTTGAGGCATGTCAGGTTTTTCTTCATTGAAAATGGCTTCTCCACAGGTAAAATGAATTTCATAAATGCCTCAAATTGACTATGATTAAGGCCGGTGTAATATATAAACTCATCATATTTAGTGTTTTTTCTCAATGACTCACAACTGAATGTTGGAGCAATATTTGTGGAGGTAACTGCTGGTTCCTGACTGGACGTGCTGTCTTGTTCCTTTCGAAGAATGTTCTCCTTGTCTAGTATCAATTTGGCCAAATGTCGTTTAAGTTGCTCATTCTCAGCAGCCAAGGCCAGCATGTTCATACCTAAACTTTCTGAAAAGGAAAAATAAATTAGTGTCTTGTTCTGATAAAATTGAACTTAATGCATGTGCATTAAGTGGTATCCCTGATTAGCCTGTTCGGACTGCACTGGCTAATCTAGGATGACACTTTACGCACATGCATTTAGCCCTGTTTTCTCAGAACGCGACTCATTAAATTACTTGCATGTATTTTTAGGCTCCTCTAATGCAGTTGGTGCATGCAGTACGAAATGAGACAGGGTGTGGGAACTTATCATTGCCTGTAGACCGTGCCTTAAATGAGGAAATTCACGTTTTGCTGCAACAATATGCCCAACACTGGCAGGATTTAGGGCTTAGTTCTGATGAAAGCAGGGAACTGGAAAGATCTACAAGGCTTCAAGCAAGTTCTAAGAACTGGTTTAGTGAGCGCCAAAAGCGAGTGACCGCTTCAAACTTTGGGGCAGTTATGAATAGGAAGAAGGATATAAATGACGCCTTCATGAAAAATACTTTTTTTCGGAGCCAGTTTGTTTCCAAAGCAACCACGTATGGCCATATAAATGAGAGAACTGCGAAAATAACGTACATTAACAAGACTGGCACCCACTTGCATGATGTTGGATTAATAGTAAATTCCAAATTCCCATTTCTAGGTGCTTCACCAGATGCCATTGTCTGTGAAAATGGGAAAGTAGGACTAGTTGAGGTGAAGTGCCCTTACTCAGCTAGAAATTTGTCCCTTGATGAAATACTCAATGGAAATGTTCCAAATTTCTTTTTGAAAAAAGTAGGGGGAAGTGTTGCTTTAGAAAAAAAACATAGTTACTTTTTCCAAGTGCAGGGCCAGTTGTTAGTGTCAGGATTGCAGTTTTGCGACTTTGTCGTGTATATTAATGACAACATTTATATTGAAAGAATTGAACCGGACGAGTCCATCATGAATTCTTTGTTAAGAAAATTGTGTATATTTTATTGTGAACACTTCAAGGCATATTCACAGAACCAGAGTAAGAAATAATTCCTTACCAGTCGACTTCTCATTCGTTGGCGGCTCCGGGATCTCAGATCTCACTGTTTCAGTAACTATAGGTGTCTGTGGTGATACATGTATCATTTCGTTTGAACTGAAACATATAAATGCATTTTTTTAAGAAAAAAAATTGTTTGATTCTTTAGTCATAGTGAAGCATTCTTAGATGAATACAAATATTTTGTTGTTATTTCTTTTACCCAATTCATAATCATAAAGAGAAACAAATGTTTTGTTCAACCATGAATTGATGATTTTAATTTTGTATATGACTACCAACCAGCCAGTTTAAGTCCTGGGCACAAGGTTATAAAACTTTGAGCATACTCGAGCAAAATCGAACTCAAGGATTTCTCCAAACGATTGGGAAGTATTCAACTTCACCAATATTTAATTTGGTCAATCGTGTCGAGTTCTAATTGACAAATAAAAAACAAACTCAAATAGAGGCAAAACAAACTCCAAAATTCTTCAGTTTCATTTGGCTTGATCATGCTCAAAATTTCATAATCTCAGGGCCTGGTCTACCTCAAGAGTCACCCTGTGTGATAATGCCCCAGAGGGCCATGCACAGAAAAACTTAATTTGGAAGAAAGAATCAACATTGTATTCACATATAATCAAAGGATTTGCTTAAAAGAACTCAAATACTGTACATACCTGAAAGATTGAGTAAGTACAGTCCTGGCTTTCTTTCTTGGAGGCTCCGATAATGGCCTGATTTTTGGTGGTGGTCTGACTGGAGTCAGCGTCTCATAGGATGTAGCTGGCCTTGGATCTGGATTTTCCTTGTCAAAATGCTGAGGGTACAAAAAAGTAATTATATTATCAAAATATCTTAAAATATAACACAATTACTTCAAAGATGGCATGTTGAATTGTGTAAACGTATTTAATTAGTAGCATATTGAGAAATTTCAATACCGACTATTGATAATTATAGGGTCGTCTCAAAAGATCAGTGACACTAGACAGGTGCATTTTTTGCGCTGTAGGCCCGGATATGATACATAAACAGAGGACGGGGTGAGGGGTCCTCCCCTGGAATTTGGTAAAATCCTTTAACGCCTGTGGTGAGATTTAAAGCATATCTAGACAAATAATAAGATAAGAAAATTTAAGACTATGGCCTGTTCTTTGTTATTTTACTGTTTTTTCTCAAGTTTTTTTGTATGTTTCAAACAAACATTGTAGGACCAGGTCATCTGTGCCTAATAGCAGCTACGCCCCTGCTAGATCAAGATATATTGTTGAGTTATCGCTGGTAGTGTGGCTCCGGAAACTCCAAGTTAAACAAACGAATGGGTTTTTAAATCTAATCTTTTCTTTACTTGTTGAGAATAATTATCGTTCAATGTTAGCCTATGTTGTTGGGACTGTAATGTTAGCCTATGTTGTTGGGACTGAAGTTCAAGCTGGTACACTCAGGCAAATGTTTGTTGGTCGCAAAACTGGTTGAGACCAAGAAAACTGGTAGTGACCCAAAACATTGGTAGTCAAGTGATTATGAGAGGAAAAATTGCACCCAGCGTTGGGCTCGAACCCACGACCACATTAACACTAGACACAGTGCTCTACTGACTGAGCTAACTGGTTGTTGCCCCCACACAGTCACTACACTAGGGGAAGAAATGCTGGAAAACATAGCACTAAAAGAAACGAACCCCCTTTTTGCCTGTAAGTTAGATGAAACTCATGTCACAAACAGACATAAAGGGACCTATAAATAAAGAGGTTCTTGCATCTAAAAATAAATATAGTCTTCCCGATCGATGAGTCAGCAGATTTAACCCTTACAGTGCGGGAACCGAGTTGTGAAGGCCTTTGCAAACAGTTTGGATCCAGATGAGACGCCACAGAACGTGGCGTCTCATCTGGATCCAAACTGTTTGCTATTCTGATAGTATTCTTTGAACAAAAATCGAAGAAAATGCTAATTTTAGAAATTTAGCAGACGACATTTTAGCAGACGACAAATTTCCCAGCATGCAAAGGGTTAACCCTACAAAGAATTGCACTGTGGGTAGATAAAGTTTCAAGTATGCGGATAATCAAACGAGCTTAAAAGGCTTTTATGGCACGAAAAAGATGCATAAAACATGGGATTCGCGGGAGGGATTCGATGGCTCATCAATCGTCGGAAGTATTCAAAATGTATTTAAAGCTGTAAACCGTTTCTATACAAATTGCCTGGAGCGAAAACTATTGAATTTTGACACTTTCGGAACATGGTAATACACAAAGCAGGATCAACTAAAACATCGAAAACACAGAGACAGCAAGCACTATGTATTTTGCATGTAGATTTGACCCTGCTTTCATATGGGTCAAACTGCAAGTGAAATGCGCAGTGTTCTGTTGGTACCAACAGCATAGGATCTTAGGATAACACAACTGGGATTTACACCAAGTAAGAACAAATATACAATACCTTAGAACAAACGTAGACGTGTTTTGCTTTCGGGCGATCGCTTAATATTTCGAGATTAAGCTGTTCGTGTGGACGACCACAAAGACGAATCCAACGTTTGCATTTTTCAAGACTTGTACCCGGTTTAGGAAATGGAATAAACGTAGTTCCATCTATTAACCGTTCTGGATACCTTGTGTCTGAATTACAAGTGCCATAACAGCACCTTTTAACCATTTTCTTTGTTTAAAACACAGAATAGCGTAAGAGCTTGTGTGCCCGTCAACGGCGAGTTTGACGGACAAAATGGCGGATAGAAACGGACTGTGTGTTGTCCAGAACTATGCTGTAATCTGATTGGTTAATAAGCCTGTCAATCATTCGGCTGTCGAAAGGTCAATTACGCATTGATTTTACCAATGGCGCAATCTGTTTTTGACCTCTATACAACTCAACTGAAAAATATTAATGTCTTAGAAATGATAATAGACACACGAAAACATGACTCATGTATATTAAACGACGTATGTTGTTATCAAAATTGTGGTACTCAACCTAAAATATTTGTGCCGCAACCGCTTTGTAAGCGCTGCATCCAAGAGACTCAGTTGGATTTCAAGGAAACGATACCACATGTTACCGTAATATTTAGGACCACAGTTTCAATTTCTCCAAATTTCATTTATGTCGATGAAGGATATGGATATTTATTTTATTAACAAATTGTACTATTTTTGTACTAAGTTTTTTTTCATAGGTTGTCTAGACCTCGACAATCATACCAATTGGCAAGCAATCGGACCACACATACAAGAAATCAAGTATGTACGTTCCTCAAACCGCTTTCGAGCCTCTGTGCAATGTGAGCCCGGCTATCAAGGTTTTGTGCTTTTTCAACAGAAATATAGCGATCGTTTTCCAATGGATTGCATAAATGGGTCATGGACGTTTGCTTCACCTTGCATGGAAGTTGGTACGTATTAAAAGAAATATAAACAATACGACATTAAGGTATCATATATGCATATACATCCGACCAACATATTATTTAATCAAACTTAATTTTGTAAAACGTGTTATTTTAATGAAGATGATATCACACTAGTTCATTGTTATACATGAATGTACGGTTATTGATGTTTACTTTGAATGAGTATAAACGACATTTTTAGTTTGCCCAGACATTTCCAACAATGATACATGGAAAACAAACGGGGAAAATATACAACGCATCGAATATTTGCCAAGTTCTTTGTCAACAGTGACTGCACACTGTCTGAATGGATATGAAGCAATTTCTCATAATAGTTCCAATGATCATTTCTCGGTTAAATGCGAGCAAGGTGTTTGGGTGGCCGAAGTAGCGGAAGGTGCATGCCAAAAAAAAGGTAAAGAACCAAAATACTATATCAGTTGTTTTTTGCATTTACAAATTCGATGATTTGATTTAAGCTACGATGTTGAGCTTACCTATTACAAACACATTTTGAAATGCGTGCATGTATACGGGAACATAAATAAATGTAGATCATAGTAAACAAAACAATTTCGTGTTTTAAACTATTGAAAAGCTTAAGGTCTATAGAACGGTGTTTTAATATATGGTTATAAGTGATTCAAGTGCGATTAAACTTTTCTGTATATGTCGTGCAACTCGACTACCACGATACCTTTTACAATAAATGCAACTGCCACAATACCAAATTAAACTAACGCGACTTCCACTTGACTTTCTACAACAAACGCGACTACAACTTGACCTCCTACAACTAACGCGACTACCACTAGACATCCTCCAACTAACGCGACTTCCACTTGACATCCTATAACAAACGCCACTACCACTAGACTTTATACAACCAACTCGACTTCCACTAGACATCCTACAACTAACTTGACTACCACTAGACATTCTCAAACTAACTCGACTACCACTAGACATCCTACAACTAACGCGACTATCACTAGACATACTACAGCTAAAGCGACTACCACTAGAATTTCTACAACTAACTTGACTACCACTAGTTATCCTTCAACTAACTTGACTACCACTAGACATCCTACAACTAACTCGACTACCACTAGACATCCTACAACTACTACGACTACCACTATACATCCTACAACTAACTTGACTACCACTAGACATTCTACAACTAACTTGACTACCACTAGACATCCTACAACTAACGCGACGACCACTAGACATCCTACAACTAACGCGACTACCACTAGACATCCTACAACTAACTCGACTACCACTAGACATCCTACAACTACTACGACTACCACTATAATCCTACAACTAACTTGACTACCACTAGACATTCTACAACTAACTTGACTACCACTAGACATCCTACAACTAACGCGACGACCACTAGACATCCTACAACTAACGCGACTACCACAAGACATCCTACAACTAACTCGACTACCACAAGACATCCTACAACTAAAGCGACGACCACTAGACATCCTACAACTAACTCGACTACCACTAGACATCCTACAACTAACGCGACTACCACTAGACATCCTACAACTAATGCGACTACCACTAGACATCATCCAACTAAAGAGACTACCTCTAGACATCCTCCAACTAACGCGACTTTCACTTGACATCCAACAACAAACGCCATTTCCACTAGCCTTTATACAACTAACGCGACTACCATTAGACATCCTACAACTAACTCGACTACCACTAGACATCCTACAACTAACGCGCCTTCGAATAGACATCCTCCAACTAACGCGACTTCCACTTGACATCCTACAACAAACGCCACTACCACTAGACTGTATTCAACTAACGCGACTACCACTATACTTTCTACAACTAACTTGACTAGCAATAGTCATCCTACATCTAAAGCGATTTCCACTTGACATCCTACAACTAACTCGACTTCCACTAGACATCCTACAACTAACATGCCTACCACTAGACATCATACATCTAACACGACTACCAGTAGACATTCTACAACTAATGCGACTACCAGTAGACATCCTACAACTAACTTGACTACCACTAGACATCCTACAACTAACGCGACTACCACTAGACATCCTACAACTAACGCGACTACCACTAGACATCCTACAACTAACTTGACTACCACTAGTTATCCTTCAACTAACTTGACTACCACTAGACATCCTACAACTAACTCGACTACCACTAGACATCCTACAACTACTACGACTACCACTATACATCCTACAACTAACTTGACTACCACTAGACATTCTACAACTAACTTGACTACCACTGGACATCCTACAACTAACGCGACTACCACTAGACATCCTACAACTAACGCGACTACCACTAGACATCCTACAACTAACTCGACTACCACAAGACATCCTACAACTAACGCGCCTTCGAATAGACATCCTCCAACTAACGCGACTTCCACTTGACATCCTACAACTAACTCGACTTCCACTAGACATCCTACAACTAACATGACTACCACTAGACATCATACATCTAACACGACTACCAGTAGACATCCTACAACTAATGCGACTACCACTAGACATCCTACAACTGACGCGACTACCACTAGACATCCTACAACTAACGCGACTACCACTGGACATCCTACAACTAGCGCGACTACCACTAGACATCCTACAACTAACGCGACTACCACAAGACATCCTACAACTAACGCGACTACCACTGGACATCCTACCGCGACTACCACTAGACATCCTACAACTAACGCGACTACCACTGGACATCCTACAACTAACGCGACTACCACTAGACATCCTACAACTAACGCGACTACCACTAGACATCCTACAACTAACTCGACTACCACTAGACATCCTACAACTAACGCGACTACCACAAGACATCCTACAACTAACGCGACTACCACTAGACATCCTACAACTAACGCGACTACCACTAGACTTCCTACAGCTAACGCGACTACCACTAGACTTCCTACAGCTAAAATGACTAACACTAGAAATACTACAGCTAAAGCGACTACCACTACGTTCCAATCTATTGGACGGTGCTCCTGTAACACGGGATACACTTTTACTGGACGAAATAACAACATTGAATGTCTCGCGAACGGATCATGGAGAGTTCCCGAAAGCAACTGCGCTATAAAAAGTAATATTATTATATTTAAACCGGTCAATGACAAAATCTGCATAAGTGACATCATGAGAGGCATGAACAAAATCTGTCGTTGGCGTAATGTTTTTGTGAATAATTCAAATGAATTATGTTGTCAAACCAACGGGAATACTATGAAACAAAATACAAGCAGCTGTTTAAAAGTTAATGCGAAAATTACGCAAGTATAGCATGTATAAACACAAGTGATATTAGTGTCATTAAGACAGCGTTTGTCGTGGGACGGCCTTTTTCTCCTTTTTTTGGTTTCAATTCAAGCACTCATTTATTGAACATCATAGTACTACCTTAAAACAAATACACATTTTCCCTGAATAGTATATATTTAGATAGGCATGGCTTTTCTCCAGATTAAGTAAAAATGACTCATGCCATATTACGTAGTGATAAATCTGGATGAATTATGGAACTTTCATATACTCCAGGGGTGCAAATAAACTGGACAAAAGGCGAGCGTGGGGTTGTTTTGAAAAAATCAGTATATTTTTTTTAAAGCATGGAAAGCCTTCCTACAAATTTGCATGTAGTTCAGTGAAATGATGCTGATTAAGAAAATCATACATTAGATAATATTTGGAAAAGTGCCCACTACGGGTGCGCTACCTTAATAAATTTAAATTGTTAATATGTTAAGTTATGTTCTGAAAAAAAAAAACATCATTGTCTTATCAAGTCAGTGACTTATCACCAGTCCTTATTAATACACACACACACATGACCAAATTAAATTCAAAATAAACATACTTGCACATGCCTTATGTTATATAATCACCTAGAACCAGTCAATTCACAGTATCGTGTAGTTGTACCGATTTACCGGTACTTGAATTGTTTATCAAGCACAATAATATATTTTATACTTTCGTGTGCAAAAAAAGATTTATCCAACAACATCGCAATTCAAAATGAGCATACATTGGTTTATAATTGCGATATCGTACTGGTGATGGTTTTTATTTCAGAACTAAACTCTCGACTGGAAATGAAAAACGTGTCTTTATTTCTTATTTATACTTTTGTTTCAACAGATTGTGGACCTCCTCTTGACTGGGCACACGGCACATGCATTGCGACCAACACAACGTACCAATCTATTGGACTGTGTTCCTGTAACACTGGATACACTTTTACTGGACGAAATAACAGCATTGAATGTCTTGCGAACGGATCATGGAGAGTTCCCGATGTCAACTGCACTATAAAAAGTAATATTAGTACATTTGAACCGGTCAATGACAAAATATGCATATGTGACATCATGAGAGGCATGGACAAAATCCGTCGTTGGCGTAATGTTTTTGTGAATAATTCAAACGAACTGAGTTGTCAAACCAACGCGAATACTATGAAACAAAATAAAAGCTTCTGTTAAAAAGTCAATGCGAACAATAAACAATTACAGCACGTATAAACACAAGTGATATTAGTGTCATTAAGACAGCGTTTGGCGTGGGACGGCCTTTTTCTCCTTTTAGGTGTTCAATTCAAGTACTCATTTATTAAACATCATAGTACTGCCTTAAAAGAAATACTCAATTTCCCTGAATAGTATATATTTTGATAGGTATGGCTTTTTTCCAGATTAGGTAAAAATGACTCGACGCATATTTCGTAGTTATCTTAGCAAAGTAAGTCCATATGTCCGAGTAATGTTTGTAACATTGCTGTAGTTGACGGTTTTACATTTTGCGCTGATGTTCAGTATTGTGTTTTAAGACTGTGGCAATCCACTAGCTGATCCACATCGCCACGATGACACATCAAACGGCACAGTTTTTTTGTCAACGGTAACATTTCGGTGTAACGAAGGCTATGAATTGGTGGGAGCAAACACATCAGTATGTACGGAATTGTCTAAATGGCGACCAGATGTTCCAAATTGCAAAATAAAAGGTGAAAATTTACATTTCATATACTGTACTCAGTACACGTAACACGCTATTTAATGCTTTTATAATATTAGCTAAAGGAATGGGTCTATATTCATCATTTCTATTTGATGTAAAGACAATGATTTTAAGTTTGCGACAGAAATTTATCATTTGATTGAATGCAAATTTCGGTATAGTCTCACCTCAGAATGGATGGCTTCTGATATTATAAGTCAGCATGTTAATGCCGCCAAATGTGCGATAGCGTTTGATTCTGACTATATAGTACATTTAACAAGGTAAAATTGAAGGCAATTGTAATTTGCGACAGTGCGAGAATGATCTGGGCATCTGTAACATTGCCTTTTGGGCTTGTTTAAGCACACTCATTTTGATTTTTGTCTTGATGATAGTATATTTTGCACATATATAATTAATGTACTAATGTACTGAAAAGGTAAACATACCATTGTTATTGGGTATCTAAGTCATCTGCTTGAGACAAATTATCAAAGTAAAGCACATCTGAACATAACGCAAACTCGCTATAAACAAACATAGACATGCTTATTTTTAATCACAACCTTGAACCAGTAAATTCATATTAAAGTAGGTTTGTGTCAATTTATGGGTACGTGCAAGGTTAAGTTTGTTTAGTTTTAGATATGATACGTATGAGTGCAAAGCGCGCTTTCTCAAATGGAATTGCAATTCAAAATGAACATGATTGAAGTTTCGATATTGTTTGGTGGATTATTTTTCATTTCTTAAACAAAATCAAGGTTGCAAATAAAAAAAGTCTCTATATTACTTTTAGTATACTTTTGTTTGAACAGATTGTGGACATCCTCCTGATTTAGCATACGGCACATGCATTGCTATCAACACTACATTCAAATCTATTGTACTGTGCTCCTGTAACACTGGATACACTTTTACTGGACAAAATAGCGGCATTGAATGTCTCGCGAACGGATCATGGAGAGGTCCCGATGGTAGCTGCACTATAAAAAGTAATATTATCATATTTGAACCGTTCCATAACAAACCCTGCATACGTGACATCATTGGTGAAATGAATATAATTCGTCGTTGTCGTTATATTTTTGTGAATAATTGGAATAAGATTGTATGCCAATCTTTCCGTGTATTCACATACTAGAATAAATGGATTCAGTAGTTATTTACTGCCTAATTAGCGCCGAAAGTATGACGTTTGTTTATTCTGACTTGATCTGACCAAAATAAAAGAAATTCAAATAAAAATTTGTTGTTTTTTGCGACGTTACGATTATGTTCTCTGAATCGTTCACGCTTGTTTTATAGGATTGTTTGAGCACACTAATTTAGATCTTTGTATTAATAAATGCAAATTGTTAGGTTCTGACAAATCTAAGAACAACACAATAAATATCTTCCCAAGTCAGTGACTTATAACAAGTCCTTATTACTACACACAACAGGACCAAAATGAATTCAAAATAAACATATTTGCAAATGCCTTATGTTATATCATCACCTAAAACCAGCCAATTCACAGTATCGTGTAGTTGTGTCGATGTACGGGTACTTGAACTGTTTATTTAAGCACAATCATATATTCTACACTTTCATGTGCAAAAAAAGATTAATCCAACAATATCGCAATTCTTAATGAGCATCAATGGCTATATTATTGCAATAGCGTTCTGGCGATTGTTTGTATTTCAGAACAAAGCTCACGACTGAAAACGAAAAACGTATTTTAATTTCTTCTATTATACTTATGCTTCAACAGATTGTGGACCTCCTCCTTATTGGGCATACGGCAGATGCATTACTACCAAGACTACGTACCAATCTACTGGACGGTGCTCCTGTAACACTGGATACACATTTACTGGACGAAATACCAGCATTGAATGTCTCGCGAACGGATCATGGAGAGTTCCCGATGGCAACTGCACTATAAAAAGTACTGTTTTTATATTTGAACCGTTCAATGACAAAATCTGCATAAGTGACATCATGAGAGGCATGAACAAAATCCCTCGTACATTTTAATGTTTCTGCGAATAATTGAAATGCATTGTGTTGTCAAACCAACGGGAATACTATGGAACAAAATAAAAGCAGCTGTTATAAAGTCAATGCGAAAAATACACAATTACAACACGTATAAACTTAAGTGATATTAGTGTAAATAAGACAGCGTTTGTCTTGGGACGCCTTTTTCTCCTTTTTGGGTTTCAATTCAAGCACTCATTTTTTAAACATCATAGTAGGACTACTTTCTTAAAAGAAATACACGTTTTCCCTGAATAGTATATATTTTGATAAGCATGGCTTTTCTCCAGATTATTAGGTAAAAATGACTCATGCCATATTACGTCGTGATTTTAGCCAAGTAACTCAATATGTCCGAGTAATGTTTCCATGCGCGGCGTTTTGTACATTGCTGAAGTAGACGATTGTACATTTTGCGCTTATATTCAATATTGTGTTTTAAGATTGTGGCAATCCACTGGCTGATCCACATCGCCACGATGACACTTCAAACAGCACAGTTTTTTTGTCAACGGTTACATTTTTGTGTAACGATGGCTATGAATTGGTGGGAGCAAACACATCAGTATGTACGGAATTGTCTAAATGGAGACCAGAAGTTCCAAATTGCAAAATAAAAGGTGACCATTTACATTTCATACACTGGACGAAGTAAACGTAACGCGCTATTTACTACTTTTATAATATTAGCCAAAGGAATATGTCTATAATCACCATTTCTATTTGATGTAAATACAACGATTTTAAGTTTGCGAAAGAAATTAATCATGTGATTGAATGCCAATATTCTGCATTGCCTCACCTCAGAATGGATGGATTCTGATATTATTAATGAGCAGGTTAATTCCTCCGAATGTGCGACAGCGTTTGATTCTGACTATACAGTACATTTAATAAGGTTAAGGTGCAGGCAATCGTAATTTGCGACAGTGCGATAACGATCTGGGCAAATGTAACTTTCCTTTATGGGCTTGTTTAAGCACACTCATTTGGCTTTTTGTCTTGATGATAATATATTTTGCACATATATAATTAATGTACTAATGTAATGAAAAGGTAAACATACCATGGTCATTGGGTATCCATGTCATCTGCTTGAGACAAGTTATCAAATTTCAGCACATCTGGATCTAACGCAAACTCGCTATAAACAATCATACATTTGCATAGTTTTAATCACAACCTTGGACCAGTAAATTGATATTTAAGTAGGTTTGTGTCAATATATGGGTACGTGCACTGTCAAGTTTGTTTAGTTTTAGATATGATACGTATAAGTGCAAAGCACGATTTTTCAAATGGCATTGCAATTCAAAATGAACATGATTGATATTTCGATATTGTTTGGTGGCTTATTTGTCATTTCTTAAACAAAATCAAGGTTGCAAATAAAACACGTCTCTATATTTCTTGTAGTATACTTTTGTTTCAACAGATTGTGGACATCCTCCTGATTTAGCATACGGCACATGCATTGCTACAAACTCTACGTTCCAATCTATCGGACTGTGCTCCTGTAACACTGGATACACTTTGACTGGACGAAATAGCGGCATTGAATGTCTCGCGAACGGATCATGGAGAGGTCCCGATGGTAGCTGCACTATAAAAAGTAATATTATTATGTTTGAACCGTTCCATAACAAAACCTGCATACGTGACATCATTGGTGAAATAAATATAATTCATCGTTGGCGTTATATTTTTGTGAATAATTTGAATAAGATTGTATGCCAATCTTTCCATGTATCCACATACTAGAATAAATAGATTTGGTAGTTATTTACTGCCCGATTATCGCCGAAAGGGTGACGGTTTTTTATTCTGACTTGATCTGACCAAAATTAAAGTAATTCAAATCAAAAGTTGTTGTTATTTGCGACGTTACGCTAATGTTCTGGGTTGTGAGTTGTGGGAAAAACTTAAAAATATAAACAGGCACACTAACGTGTAATTGATGTATTTAACTAACTCTAATCAAAGTTTGTATCTTTACCTTGTCGTCCATTTAAGTTCAATGCTGTTTTAGTAATCGGTTCAACACGAACTGCATAATAAAGCAATATATGCGTATGCATGTGATAAAACACAGATCCACTAACATATAAATGAAACCATGTTTGTCTTATCCTATTTTCGTAGGTCAATATTGTCATATGAAACTTGTTTCCGCGACATACATCCACTTTGTGGATATACGTTGTTTGTATTTAATGCAATGCATAGTTAATTATCACTTCAATAATCCCTTTTAACTGTAAGATGTCCGTCGTTAATCGATTGTAATTTGTCATTTTTGCCGATTCATAATTCTTTGCTATATTGTCGGCCATCTTGTTTAAATTATGCAAGTGACAGGTGCGCATAGCAATCTAAAACCGCATAATTAGCGATTCACATTTTGTTTAATTAGTATGCGGTTGAACACTTATTTCAATAATTACTTATGCAAAAGACCATTACGATACATACACAGCTTGTTTTATTTTAAATTAAATTAATCTTAGAAATACATGTTTTGATTTTACTGTTTTATGCATGAAATGCATAATTTCAACGAGAATTTCACAATGCTTTCATCAGACGTCTCTTAAATAAGTGTCTCGATATTGATAGCGGGTTATTCTCGCATGGCTAAATCAACACCGCACGCACCTCGCTGCATTTGGGACAAACTCTGATACTATTCACCTAAAATGTTTAGTCACGTGGCAATTAAGATGCTATAAATAAGGGCATATGACATCTTAAGCCTTTGAAAATGGAAAAGTGGCGCTGCATATATAGCTATTCTTCAAAAGAAATTGACATCCTTCAATTTGCTATCTTGTAAGACAATAATTGAACATTCAAAACTTATTAAGGGAAAATGTCTTATGTCATATAATGAAGTCATCTTTACAAAGTTAACTTTGTCCGATCAATATTTTCATCCGCGACATTTGTACATTTCTGCAGTAGATGATTTTACATTTCAGCTTATGTTCAATATTATTTTCAGACTGTGGCAATCCATTACCTGATTTGAATCGCCGTGATGACATTTCAAACGGCACAGTTTATTTGTCAACGGTAATTTTTTCGTGTAACGATGGCTACGAGCTTGTTGGAGAAAACACATCCCTCTGTACGGATTTGTCCAAATGGCGACCAGAAGTTCCTCGATGCAAAATAAAAGGTGACAATATACATTGTAAACACTCCACAATATACAATTGACACGCCACCTACAGCAAGTAATAACATTGATTACAGAAATATGTTTCTATTTTTATATTTGAAACGTCTCATATCAAAGCCTACGTGATATCATTGCTAACATGAATATAGTTCGTCCCTGGCGTTATATTTTGGTGAATAATTGGAATAAGATTGTATGCCAATCTTTCCGTGTATCCACAAACTAGAATAAATGGTGATGGTATTTATTTACAGCCCGATTAGCGCCGAAAGGGTGACGTTTTTTAATTCTGAATTGATCTGAACAAAATAAAAATAATTCAAATGAACATTTGTTGTCCCTTTCGACGTTGCGCTAATGTTCTGGGAATCGTTAACGATTGTTTTATAGGATTATTTGAGCACATTTATTTAGATATTTGTCTTAAGGTAGCGCACCCGTAATGATTTCCCGCGATTTATTTTACGATCATTGCCGATCTTCAATGTTCGGTTATTTCCGAGAGATGAATTATATTTTTTTCAAACTTCGAATTTGATATATGTTTACGTAATTCCTTTATAAAACAGTATTTTTACTAAAAATATTGACTTTGATCCAAATACCATCTAAAGAAATACGATTTCGCGATTCCTTTAAATATAACAGTCTTTTTTAACTGTTAACGTGTTTCTATCAAATTTAATCCTTTACTAATACGAAGCTGTCGTGACCGAGTGGTTAAGGCGATAAACTTGAAATATTTTGGGATCTTCTCGCGCAGGTTCGAATCCTGCCAACCTCGCATACTTTTTGCGGCGCGTTTTTTTTTCCTAACGTAATTTGATTTAATATAGCATATAAGCTATGTTTATTGTTAAATGTGTTGCAGTTTTTATGCACATTCTTGAATTTTTAAAAATAAAACAACGTTATGGCTAAATTGGGTAATTTACTGCTGAAAATACGAATAATGCATGTTGCTTTTTTACTAAAATGATACTATTTTGAATTTTATGACACTTTGTTTTAACCAGCCCAATTTCTACTTGGCTGAAACCACTTACATTTCATGGCGCTCTTCCGTAGAAAACACGTTGTAAAAAATTGAATGTCTGTAAATGAATACTTATATCATACTGTTTAAACTTTAAACACCTTTACGGCATCTGTACACACCAACTGCATGACAACATTTGGAAATCTGGATGAATTATGGAACTTTCATATACTCCAGAGGTGCAAATAAACTGGAAAAAAGCCGAGCGTGGGGTTGTTTTGAAAAAAATCAGTACTTTTTTTTAAGCATGGAAAGCCTACCTAAAAATTTGCTTATAGTTCAGTGTTATGATGCTGATTAAGAAAAGCATACATTAGATAATATTTGGAAAAGTGCCCATTACGGGTGCGCTACCTTAATTAATGTAAATTGTTAATATGTTAAGTTATGTTCTGAAAAAACTAAAAACAACACAATAATTGTCTCATCAAGTCAGTGAATTATCACCAGTCCTTATTAATACACACAACAGGACCATATTAAATTCAAAATAAACATACTTGCAAATGCCTTATGTTATATCATCACCTAGAACCAGTCAATTCACAGTATCGTGTAGTTGTACCGATTTACGGGTACTTGAATTGTTTATTAAGCACAATAATATATTTTATACTTTTGTGTGCAAAAAAAGATTTATCCAACAACATCGCAATTCAAAATGAGCGTAAATTGGTTTATAATTGCGATATCGTACTGGTGATGGTTTTTATTTCAGAACTAAACTCTCGACTGGAAATGAAAGACGTGTCTTTATTTCGTATTTATACTTTTGTTTCAACAGATTGTGGACCTCCTCTTGACTGGGCACACGGCACATGCATTGCGACCAACACAACGTACCAATCTATTGGACTGTGCTCCTGTAACACTGGATACACTTTTACTGGACAAAATAACAGCATTGAATGTCTTGCGAACGGATCATGGAGAGTTCCCGATGGCAACTGCACTATAAAAAGTAATATTAGTACATTTGAACCGGTCAATGACAAAATATGCATATGTGACATCATTAGAGGCATGGACAAAATCCGTCGTTGGCGTAATGTTCTTGTGAATAATTCAAACGAATTAAGTTGTCAAACCAACGGGAATACTATGAAACAAAATAAAAGCTTCTGTTAAAATGTCAATGCGAAAAATAAACAATTACAGCACGTATAAACACAAATGATGTTAGTATAATTAAGACAGCGTTTGGCGTGGAACGGCGTTTTTCTCCTTTTAGGGTTTCAATTCAAATACTCATTTATTAAACATCATAGTACTGCCTTAAAAGAAATACTCAATTTCCCTGAATATTATATATTTTGATAGGTATGGCTTTTCTCCAGATTAGGTAAAAATTACTCAAGGCATTATCTTAGCAAAGTAAGTCCATATGTCCGAGTAATGTTTCCATGCGCGACGTTTTGTGCATTGCTGTAGTAGACGATTTTACATTTTGCGCTGATGTTCAGTATTGTGTTTTAAGACTGTGGCAATCCACTAGCTGATCCACATCGCCACGATGACAAATCAAACGGCACAGTTTTTTTGTCAACGGTAACATTTTGGTGTAACGAAGGCTATGAATTGGTGGGAGCAAACACATCAGTATGTACGGAATTGTCTAAATGGCGACCAGATGTTCCAAATTGCAAAATAAAAGGTGACAATTTACATTTCATATACTGTACTCAGTACACGTAACACGCTATTTGATGCTTTTATAATATTAGCTAAAGGAATGTGTCTATATTCATCATTTTTATTTGATGTAAAGACACAGATTTTAAGTTTGCGAAAGAAATTTATCATTTGATTGAATGCAAATTTCTGTATTGTCTCACCTCAGAATGAATGAATTCTGATATTATAAGTGAGCATGTTAATGCCGCCGATTGTGCGACAGCGTTTGATTCTGACTATATAGTACATTTAACAAGGTAAACGTGAAGGCAATTGTAATTTGCGACAGTGCGAGAATGATCTGGGCATCTGTTTCATTGCCTTTTGGGCTTGTTTAAGCACACTCATTTTGATTTTTGTCTTGATGATAGTATATTTTGCACATATATAATTAATGTACTAATGTAATGAAAAGGTAAACATACCATGGTCATTGGGTATCCATGTCATCTGCTTGAGACAAATTATCAAAGTTAAGCACATCTCAACATAACGCAAACTCGCTATAAACAATCATAGACATTCTTATTTTTAATCACGACCTTGAACCAGTAAATTCATATTAAAGTAGGTTTGTGTCAATTTATGGGTACGTGCATGGTTGAGTTTGTTTAGTTTTAGATATGATACGTATGAGTGCAAAGCACACTTTCTCAAATGGAATTGCAATTCAAAATGAACATGATTGATGCTTCGATATTGTTTGGTGGATTATTTTTCATTTCTTAAACAAAATCAAGGTTGCAAATAAAACAAATCTCTATATTACTTTTAGTATACGTTTGTTTCAACAGATTGTGGACATCCTCCTGATTTAGCATACGGCACATGCATTGCTATCAATACTACATTCAAATCTATTGTGCTGTGCTCCTGTAACACTGGATACACTTTTACTGGACAAAATAGCGGCATTGAATGTCTCGCGAACGGATCATGGAGAGGTCCCGATGGTAGCTGCACTATAAAAAGTAATATTATCATATTTGAACCGTTCCATAACACACCCTGCATACGTGACATCATTGGTGAAATGAATATAATTCGTCGTTGTCGTTATATTTTTGTGAATAATTGGAATAAGATTGTATGCCAATCTTTCCGTGTATCCACATACTAGAATAAATGGATTCAGTAGTTATTTACTGCCTAATTAGCGCCGAAGGTGTGACGTTTGTTTATTCTGACTTGATCTGACCAAAATAAAAGAAATGCAAATACAAATGTGTTGTTATTTGCGACGTTACGATTATGTTCTCTGAATCGTTCACGCTTGTTTTATAGGATTGTGTGAGCACACTAATTTAGATCTTTGTATTAATAAATGCAAATTGTTCATAGGTTAGGTTAGTTTCTGAAAAATCTAAGAACAGCACAATAATTATCTTCCCAAGTCAGTGACTTATAACCAGTCCTTATTACTACACACAACAGGACCAAAATAAATTCAAAATAAACATATTTGCAAATGCTTTATGTTATATCATCACCTCAAACCAGTCAATTCACAGCATCGTGTAGTTGTGCCGATTTACGGGTACTTGAACTGTTTTTTTAAGCACAATCATATATTCTACACCTTCGTGTGCAAAAAATGATAAATCCAACAATATCGCAATTCAAAATGAGCATCAATTGCTATATTATTGCAATAGCGTACTGGCGATTGTTTGTATTTCAGAACAAAGCTCTCGACTGCAAACGAAAAACGTATCTTTATTTCTTTATTATACTTATGCTTCAACAGATTGTGGACCTCCCCCTTATTGGTCATATGGCACATGCATTACTACCAAGACTACGTACCTATCTACTGGACGGTGCTCCTGTAACACTGGATACACTTTTACTGGACGAAATAACAGCATTGAATGTCTCGCGAACGGATCATGGAGAGTTCCCGATGGCAACTGCACTATAAAAAGTAATGGTATTATATTTGAACCGGTTAATGACAACATCTGCATATGTGACATCATGAGAGGCATGAACAAAATCCCTCGTTGGCGTAATGTTTTTGTTAATAATTTAAATGTATTGTGTTGTCAAACCAACGGGAATACTATGGAACAAAATAAAAGCAGTTGTTAAAAAGTAAATGCGAAAAATACACAATTACAACACGTATAAACTCAAGTGATATTAGTGTAAATAATACAGCGTTTGTCTTGGGACGCCTTTTTTTCCTTTTTGGGTTTTAATTTAAGCACTCAGTTTTTAAACATCATAGTAGGACTACTTCCTTAAAAGAAATACACATTTTCCCTGAATATTATATATATTTTGATAGGTATGGCTTTTCTCCAGATTAGGTAAAAATATCTCATGCCATATTACGTCGTGATTTTAGCCAAGTAACTCAACATGTCCGATTAAAGTGTCCATGCGCGACTTTTTGTACATTGCTGAAGTAGACGATTGTACATTTTGCGCTTATGTTTAATATTGTGTTTTAAGATTGTGGCAATCCACTGGCTGATCCACATCGCCAAGATGACACTTCAAACGGCACAGTTTTTTTGTCAACGGTAACATTTTTGTGTAACGATGGCTATGAATTGGTGGGAGCAAACACATCAGGCTGCACGGAATTGTCAAAATGGAGACCAGAAGTTCCAAATTGCAAAATAAAAGGTGACCATTTACATTTCATACACTGGACGAAGTAAACGTAACGCGCTTTTTACTACTTTTATAATATTAGCCAAAGGAATATGCAATAATTACCATTTCTATTTGATGAAAATAAAACGATTTTAAGTTTGCGAAAGAAATAAATCATGTGATTGAATGCCAATATTCTGCATTGCCTCACCTAAGAATGGAATGGATGGATTCTGATATTATTAATCAGCAGGTTAATTCCTCCGAATGTGCGACAGCGTTTGATTCAGACTATACAGTACATTTAATAAGGTAAAAGCGAAGGCAATCGTAATTTGCGACAGTGCGATAATGATCTGGGCATCTGTAACATTGCTTTCTGAGCTTGTTTAAGCACACTCATTATAATTTTTGTCTTGATGATGATAAATTTCGCACATATTTAATAGAAATACTAATGCTATGTAAAAGTGAATATACCATGGTCAGTGGGTATCCAAGTCATCTGTTTGAGATAAGTTATCAATTTTCAGCACATCTGGACCTAACGCAAACTCGCTATAAACAGACATACACATGCATATTTTTAATCACAACATTGAACCAGAAAATTCATATTAAAGTAGGTTTGTATAAATTTATGGGAACGTGCACTGTTAAGTTTTTTTATTTTAAGATATATCTTTGAGTGCAAAGCACGATGTAACATATGGCATTGCAATTCAATATGAACATGATTGATGTTTCGATATTGTTTGGTGGCTAATTTGTCATTCATAAACAAAAAAAATCAATATTGCAAATAAAACACATCTCTATTTTTCTTATGGTATACTTTTGTTTCAACAGATTGTGTACATCCTCCTGATTTAGCATACGGCACATGCATTGCTACCAACACTACGTTCCAATCTATTGGACTGTGCTCTTGTATCACTGGATACACTTTGACTGGACAAAATAGCATCGAATGTCTCGCGAACGGATCATGGAGAGGTCCCGATGGCATATGTACTATTAAAAGTAATCTTATTAAATTTGACCCGTTTCATGACAAAACCTGCATAAGTAACATTTTTTGTGGCAAGAACAAATTGCGTCGTTAGTGTATCCTTTGTGTTTAGCTGTAAATGATGCAAATGGATTATGTTGTCAGAGCAACATTAAAGTGTTGAAACATAGTAGTTTAAATAAAATTTTCAATTCGAAAAACAAATCCACAATAACAACCCGTATACATACAAGTGAAGTAAGTGTCATTAAAACAGCTTTTGCAGTGGATCTTCTCTTTTCTATCAGTTTTCAATTTTACTACTAATATGGTTACTTACAAAAAACACATATTCCTGTATATAGTATATATGTTACCCTCGTGGTTATGAGTGTGTATTATTCCAATTAACAGGTAAATATCATAAACAAGATATCATAGTTCAAATTTCACTTATTTTAGTAATGTTATTTAATAATACAGACTTATATTCAAATATCAGTTCATCCCAGAAAAATCTGACAGGATCTGAAATATATAAAATAATAAAATACTCAACAATAAAACAATAGTTCTGTTCTAGTGGCCTTAACATGTATGTTATACGACTCAACTGCTCATATAAGATTCAGGTACAACAATGACAACAATAATCATAAATACAGAAACGCAGAATTAAAAACCTTCCAAATAATGAGTTAAACATATTTCATTCAACAAAATGATACAATGCATACGATCCTTACCAATTTATGGAATTGAGTCCCTTTTCTCTTCACATCCGTCTCTCTCCTTTCAACATTCTGGTGCTGTAAGTTAGAGCATGCAAACAGATATTATTGTGTTTCAACTGAATGTATTAGTTGCTATTTAAAAGTGAATTTATTAATTTGCTGCCATTCTGAACATTTGCGAAATCCTGTGATCTGAACATTAAAGATGTTCAAACCTCCAACGACATGCAAAGAAAACAATGCATTGCAACCGTTTTCAATTACATACAATAAAATACAAACATAAGAACCAATACTGACCACTAGAGTGAACTTGAACTCGATTATTACATAAAAGCAAATGTCCGCTTGCTTTTCTCTCCGATTTGTTTATGTGACCACTGACCATACTCAAGAAAATGTTAAAATAATAGGTAAGGATTATAAACCACTAAACAAATCGGTAGAAAGTCGACCCGGTCACATACTCCCCCACTTCGAGAAATAACGTTCCGCCATTTACCCAATCTGTCAAAACCGTCAGTCTACCATAAATTATCTTATAGGAACTGACTGAAAGCAACTGCATTGTACTTATTACAAATAATACTATACAAGATCTTAACGACTAAACAATGTCAACCCCATTACATTTAATCCCTACATAATAGTAACTGCATCGACGTATCCGAACTCCTCCTCCCCACCTTTTAACTGCGACCTCGCAGGTCTTTTAAAATCTAAAATATATTTATTTCATTTATTTATCATTTACATTGTATTAAATTTAGTTTTCTTATTGTATACATTTATATTGAAGACATAAAATTACATTGAGTATATTTTGTAAAATTCATATTAATATTGTTTTGATTAACTTAAACTATAATTACTAATTTAATAATATTTTAATGATGCTTTTTGTTTCTGTTTTGTTTCTTCAGTTATGCAAAATTATATTTATTTCATATTTAAGATAAACGCAATTTCTATCATATACTATGTGACAGCTTGATACTAACTGTAAGCAATACACTGTTATACATGTATCACAATTAAACATCAATACAATCTAAAACATTCATGTACGTACAACAATATTATGACATGTATATAACTGATTCAATACTCAACATAGCATTAAACATTAACATGTTGTGAAATGATATTAATTATGAAACCAAATATTATAATCAGACAATAATGCCTATATAAAACTTCTTTGATGTAATCATTTCAATGCACCTGTAAATTGTTAAAACTATATACAAGTTTACACACCAATTTAAAATTAATGTAAAACACATCAAATTATGTCAGTTGTTTACATAAATATTGCCGCAACTAACTTATTGGCCATTTCAACATCCATATTCTCCAAAACCCTTGAATTAAGTAAAACATTTAAAGTCTGTATTTTACTTTCTAGTGGTTCTGGTGTTGTTGAGGTCATAAGATAAGCACCATATCTATCGGGTGGTTTTCTAGTCATCTCAGATCTTCGAAGTTCAGGAACAGGCGGTGTTTTACTCTTAATATAAAGAAGTTAAACTCCAGCTGCTGGAGCAGTATTGAATTTTCATTAAAAACAATTAGCTGGTCCTTTATTTAAGGCAAGTGACCGATTGCCCAAACAGTACAAAACAGCACAATACAGCACAATACAAACCAACATAAACACAAAATATGAATAAAGCTGGGATCACCGCCTTGGAACGGTCAATGCAAAGCATTGGGGGTTTAAACCTGGTTATAGAGCGCTCAACCTCACACTTGGCCCAGCAAACACTTCTTGCATGATATATTTCCTGTCTTGAACTTTCTGCATTTATTTCTGAACCATATCTCCCCTTATTCTTATCCTGTGTTCCTTTATAATTTGCCTCTATATGTTCAGATGCTATTCCTGTATTCGCAGACGCTTCATCTTGTACAATATCCTCACTAGCCTCTGAATTATCAGCTTTGTGCTCAACATTCTCTATTGTATCTAACCCTTCAGGTTGATTACTTACAGCTTCTCCCACTGTAACATTATTTGACTCTACATTTGTTCCAGACACTGATTCTGAATCAACACTCAGATTTTCAATATCTTGATTCTTTGTGACTGAAGCATGGGCGTCCCCATGTGCCAATGTAGTATCTACAAAGTACGCTTCCTCTTCACTTTCGGAATCATCATTTTTGGTGACGTCACCTAACTCCGTTTCACTGAAACCTCGGTTTCATATTCTTTGCACTGTTCAGCAATCAGTTCTTCACTTTCATTCTCCTGTCCCTCTATTCGAAACAAATGGTTTCGATGCAATACTTTTTCTTTTCCAAGATCTTTATTTCTGACATTGAATACAGGTATATAATCCCTTCGCTGTTGTACAGCTTCATATACTTCATTTTCATATTTGTCTTCAATTTTATGTTTGCCATCAAATGCCAGTCGTTTAACTGTACTTTTACTCCCACATATATTTTGACTGTTTTTGCATTTTTGTCATAGACGTTTTTCTGTTTAGTTTTGGCTTTTTCTATATGAATTTGTACTATCTTTCTTGTAGTTTCAATTCTTTCCTTCAGCGCTTTAATGTAGCCATCTGTCTCCTTACTAACTGTTTGGTCTCTGATTTTTTCAAACGTTGCATTAATAGGAAGTCTTGGCTTTCTTTCAAACATTAATTGATATGGCGAATACCTTGCTGAGTCACGCGGTACACAGTTATAAGAATATACAAGATGTCCAATGTACTTTTTCCAATCTCTTTTTGTTCAATATTCAAAGTTCCAAGCATATCCAATAAGGTTCGATTAAATCTTTCATGCCCTGAATTGCCCTGAGGATGAAAAGCTGTTGTATGGCTGATTTTAATGTCTGTTAATTTACAGAGTTCTTTTATAATGTCACTCTCAAAATTAGCACCCTGATCCGAATGTAAACGTGTTAGTATTCCATAAGTCACTACAAAGTTGTTGTAAAACGCTTCTGCAGTTGTTTTCGCCGTTTGATTTTTTTGTTGGTAAGGCAACAGCATATTTTGTGCAATGATCTGTGATAACTAAGATATTACTGATGCCTCCTTTTGATGGCTCCAGAGTCAAGTAGTCAAAACAGACTAATTCCAACGGATATGTTGTGGTAATACTCACAAGTGGAGCTCTACCTACAACATACTTCCGTTTTAAACATCTATCACAGTTGGTCACATACTTATCTATTTCAGATGTCATCCTTGACCAATAAAATCACTCCGTTATCAACCTCATAGTTCTTTCTTTTCCGGGATGTCCATGTCCTATATTGTCATGTACTCCTTTAAGGATATCATTTTTGTAGCAGTCTGGTACAACCAGTTGTTCTATCACTTGATCTTCATCATATATTATTCTATAAAGAATTTCACGTTTAATTTTAAAATTGTTAAATTGTTTTTTCATAATCAAATCATGTTTTGTCATAAATACAGATGGAATTGTCTCATCTATTTGGTATTTTCTCCAACGATCAATGAACTGATCTTGCCTTTGCATTTTTCTGATTTCTCTTAATTCATTTTGCGCAAGTCCTTGACCTATTTCATCTATTTCCTAAAAATTAAGAGTGCCCATTGGCAAAGTTTCAATGTATGAATTAACAGTAAACATACCGTTACATATTGCCTTTACAGTTTGTTCATCAATTTTTACCATTTCTATATTGGTATATACAATCCGTTCATATGGATACCTACTCATCCCATCAGCATCTGTATTTTGCAAGTCTTGTCTGTAAATTATATCAACTGAGTACTGCCCTAATGAAGCTACCCACCTTTGATTAGTTGCATCCTGCTTTGCACTAGATAGGATATGAGTAAGCGGATTATTATCAGTAATTACTGAACAATGATTTATAGATAGGAAGTCTGAAAACGTTTCAGTCACTGTCCACTTAAGGGCTAGGAATTCCAACTTAAAGGCACTGTAATTTCTGTCTGCTTTGTTCAAGGTGCGGCCTGCATTAGCAATGACTCGTTTCTTATCTTCTTGAGTCTGGTATAGAACAGCACCTAAAGCTTTTGTTGACGCGTCAGTATGCAACTTAAATGATTTATTGAGATCAGGATTTGCTAAAATTGGAGGAGAGCATAAAATTAGCTTTAATTTATCAAATATCTCTTGTTCATTGTTAGTCCATTTCCAAAGTGTATGCTGTTTTGCTTTGCCCTTTTTAACTGATGTTGGAGGAAGCAATTCTGATAATGGCCTTGTGATTTTGCTACAATCCTTAACAAATCTGCGGTAATATCCCGCAAAGGCTAGAAATGAGCGAAGCTCATCCGCATTTTTAGGTGTAGGCCAGTCCTTTACTGTTTGTATTTTTGCAGGGTCTGTTTCAATACCATCTGCACTGACCACATGACCTAGAAAATTGACTTTTGTCTGGAAAAAAGAGCATTTCTCAGCAGCTAGCTTCAGGTTACATGATTTCACTCTGTCAAGTATGATGTTTAATCTCTCTAAATGTTCTTCATATGTTTTACTATATATAATTTGGTCATCCAGAAATATTGCACAGATTTTCATGTTCAGACCTTGTAGACATTCCCCCATTAATCTTTGATAAGTGGCGGGCGAATTGCTCAACACGAACGGCGTTTTGTTGAACGCTCATAATCATAAGGCACCAACTGTGAATCATGTTCGTTCCTTGTGGCTTTCCTCTACCTCAACCGGGTGATACCAAGATTTCATGTCAATAGTAGAAAAAAACTTTGCTCCATGTAAACAGCCAAACACTTCTTCGATTCTTGGTAATGCATATGCGTCTTTAACTGTTTTATCATTCAACATTGTATAGTCAACGCACATCCTAAGATTACCATTTTTCTTTCTTACCAATACAACATTGCTTGTCCATGGTGATTTTGATGGTGTAATTATCCCCCCTTCTAAAAGCTGGTGAATGTGTTGTCTTACTTCTTATATCATTGAAGGTGGAATTCTTCGATGTCTTTGCTTAAAGGGTCTTTCATCTATTAAGTCTAGCTTATGTTTTATTTTGTTGCATTCTCATATGTCGTTTTCTGAAGTTGACAAAATGTCTTTATGTGTCCTAAGTAAGTCTTTTAACTTTTCTCTCTGTTCAGTTGACGATATTCGGTGTTCATCAATGTTCAATTTGTCAATTATTTTCTCATGTTCAGTACTGAGGGTGCAATTTTCCTCTTTTGTAACCGTTACTGGTTGCCGTTCACACAATATAGCTTTTGGTAAAATAACAACAGTGTTGGTTGTCAGATTAGATAATGTAACAATAACATTTGTCTGATCTGACTTCACATTCACAACTGCCGGTGTCACATCGACATATGATGGCACGTTGCTGTGTTCTGACTCCTGCAACAATGCTGTTATATCAGGGTAATTAACAGTCCGGTCAATGTACCCATTTAATTCCAAACACCCATTTTGCTTTATCAAAACTTTGTTCGGAACTGCACATCTTATTATTGCAATGCCATCTTTATTCTTTTTAAGGTCTTTTTCTCTTATAACCATGGTCCTAAAACTAAGGTATCAAGGAGTGTGAAGTTTAACTTTTTGCAGAAAAGTATCTCCAAAGTTATGTTGACATTTAGTCAAATATTCTTGTAATATACTGGTGCCTATGATCACAGGTACTCTGGTAGAATAATGAGTATCAGGTGACACAAGAAACAAACAATGTTTCAATGAAGACCTAAGAAAACCTTCATCAATCTTCAAATCAATTTCAATATATTCAATATAGGGCACTTCTTTCAATCAGCGCATTCAATTTTCATAAGAGTGTTTAAAGGTTGAATCTCAATATTTCCCAGTTGAGTTTTATGAAAAAACTCCGATAAAACACTGACACAACTGCCTGTGTCTAAAGGTGCAGTTGTCTTGATGTCATGAATATAAACTATGGCTTCATTTGTTATGCCAACACGTTGAGGGTCTATCCTATGTTTACCTATGTTCGACCCTGTAACCGAGGCACTTACACTTTTGGGCATTTAAAATGTTTGTGCCCTTTTTCTCTACATTTGAAACAAAAGACCTCTGCGTTTGCAGGACAGTTTTTCATAACATGTCTTTTTTGATGGAATTGATAGCATTCTATATCGAACGCCATGCTTTGAGGTCTAAAGCTTCCTCTAGGTGCATAAGAACCCCTGCCGCTATAAGAAGTACAACGGCCACTGCCTCTATCATAAGAAGTGCCACAACCACCTCTGTAACTACTTGTTGCATAGGCACCACGACCCTGACCCCTGTAATAATTCTTTCCTGCATAATACTGGGGCGCTTCCTACTTTTTCTCCAGCTGCTCTATTCGCTGGTTCAATTGTATAAGAAAATATTTCATTTCTGATAGATCAGACTGCTCTTTCTTGTCAACATTTACAGCAAGTTTACATGTTTTTGTTTCACACAATGACTCCTTCATATCTGCTTCTATCTTCCGTAATTCACGCTTAAATTCATCGTACTCTACTATCGTGTCACATTGGTAAGTTGACAGATGTTTCAAATCCTTTTTTAATCCGGCATGCAGAACAGTTTTCAACACATCCATGTCGGATCGTTTCAAAGCCTTCAATTGTATGGCAGTTTCAAACAGTTCTTTTAGCCTAGCGACAAATACTGTCACAGACTCTCCTGTCTCTTGCTTGCTAGAATAAAATTTCCGCATTATTCTTTCCCGCGACTCTATACTACCATATGTGCTGTCAAAATTCTGCATAACTTGTTCAAGAGTCACATGATGTCCTAGAAGACGCAGTACATCCCCAGCACTTCCTTTCACAGCACGTCGAACACCCAATGAAATTTGTTCTGATTTTAACACTTTGCCGTTAACTGTCGCCTTCACCTCATACTTGAAAGTATCCCATGTGACTTCCCCTTTCCCTTGATCTCTGAAGAATGTAGACAGTTTTGTATATTGATGTCCCATTTTAACTTCAGTCGCTTCAGGCACAACATGTTCCGACTCTTCATCTTTCACAATTCCAAACGCTTGTGCAATCCTCAGCATATCCTGTGGAGTGTCACACTTCGGTTGGATACCGAACATTTTCAAGGCTTCCAACAACCTAACTACGTCCTTTGTTAAGTCTTCATGGCCTGTCGCCATGTTGAATTTTCCGTCTTCTTGTTGCGCATCAGGTTCCTGATCCATTTCACAAATATTTCCACGTAAGCACTTAAATGTCTTTAACTATGCACACAAACTTAATGTCATTCACTTTTGATAGTCTTTAACAAATAAAAGTCAAAATCACTTTTTAATAAGTCTTTAATACACCTGTGGTGCACTGAATGGCAGAAGATTATCACTATGGCGGTAAATTTCAATATCCAAAACAACCTGTTGTACAAAAAAATAAAAATTCAAACAACTCAAAATAGTACAATCATGATAACATTCATTCACAATAAAATTCACTTATCTCGAAATGTAATAGCGGTATACTTTATGTTAAAGTTATAACTGGCACACACTTATCACTGCTATGATCAATGTAATTAAGAACAATTTCTAGTTCAATAAGCAAAGTTTAATTAAATAACTTTTTTCTTTTTTAAATTAATTTTATTAAAATATTTATCTGTTTTAACAGTTCAGTTTAAGTGTATTTAATTAAATTATTGACTTTGATTTATTTTACTGAATTATTTTAAATAACTTTATGGTAACTACGGCATTGCAAAAGGTGCGCTTATTATGAAGTAGAAAAGCTTTACGGTAAACTTAATCATGCTTGTAATATATCCTGTCGTTCAGAAAATTCCCAATTTAAAGTATACAGAAACACGTTATAATCCTAATCTGTGTTAAAACAACAAAGTACGATGAACAAAACACTTTATCAAACTATGAAATGTGTCGGTCATACATGTATTTGCATATATATATGTATGAACTCTTATTTCTGAAAAGAACGTAATATTATTCTGGCCAAATATCTGACAAAACTGAAATTTAAACAGAATAATATAAATATTGATAATGATTGAGTAATTGTTTATTAATTTAAAAATTACCATATGTATTACAACATACTGCAATAAAATACTTTTGTTCGAAAACTGAAGGAGTTTAAGTAATTATTTTTATAGTCGGCACAACTACACAATCTAAATACAATTCTAATGCTACATCATAAAAACTACTGAACTATTTACTTGTCAATAGTCATGAAATGTCAGGTCCAAATTGTAAACTTCAAGGTCAACACGGACAGATATTCCAGATAATAACCGGGAACACCAAAATCATGGATTTTTTCAGAGATCCGACAACAGAAAATATGGATTATGGGTCAGCAATTGAATAACTGAAACGGTTGCAACACTATGAAATGGTATGAACAGTATTAAAAGTAAATTCAAAATAGCAGCAATGTGACAATTAATGAAATGTTAGTATTAAAAGAATGCCAATATTAAATACTGTATTCGGCCACCAATTAATACAAATGAATCCTGTGAAAGCTCTACAAAAAACACTTTCACACTTAAAATATCATACACAATGGAAATACACAAGATGTTATAGTTTTTTTCAACCCCCCCCCCTTTTTTAAGAAAATAATGAAATATGGCCAAAATAAAAACTGTAACAACTGCAAAATTTTCTCTAAAAATAGTACTTACAAATCTGTTGTTTTTCTTTTTTTGCCACTACAACACAATGCCTTAAAATGGAAACACTGTTTCAAGTCCTGATTGCACAATAGTTGTGTGCTTTTAAAATTGTTCACATGAAGTGCTGGGTCTAGAAGAAATCCTCGCGAGGAGTGGTGATGTCTTGTACATGTACAAAGTGTAGCCTAGGCTCACCTGACAGCTGTATACCGGTGACGATGGTCAAAAAGAATGCGTTTTCTGATGGGAGTCCTACATCCGTGGGTTATTTCCGTTGGGCGCCATTTGTAACCCTCGTGGTTATGAGTGTGTATTATCCCAATTAACAGGACAATATCATAAACAAGATATTATAGTTCACAAATCACTTTTTTCAATAATGTTATTTAATAAAACATACTAATATTTAAAAATCAGTTCATCGCAGAGAAAATCTGACAGGATCAATTTATGGAATTGAGTCCCTTTTCTCTCCACATCCGTCTCTCTCCTTTCAACATACTGGTGCTGTAAATTAGAGCATACAATCAGATATTATGAAGTTTCAACTGAGTGTATAGGTTGCTATTTAAAAGTGTTTTTTTATTTGCTGCAATTCTGAACATTCGCGAAATCATATGATTTGAACATTAAAGATGTTCAAACCTCAAACGGCATACCAAGAAAACAATGCATTGCAACCGTTTTCAATAACATACAATAAAATACAAACACAAGAACCAAAACTGACCACTAGAGTGAACTTGAACTCGATTATTACATAAAAGCAAATGTCCGCTTGCATTTTTCACCGATTTGATCATGTAACCACGATCAAGAAAATATCGCCCCTTTGGTGCAAAAAGGTACCGTGTGACATTGAAATTAGAAGGCACATGGTACCTTTTTGCACCAATGGGACGATATTATGTTAAAATAATAGGTAAGGGTTATAAACCACTAAACAAATCGGGAGAAAGTCGACCCGGTTACATATATTAATCAGACAAGAGTGGCGGGTTTCCCAATTCTTATCGAACATGTGTCATGCAATATTATGTATTCAGCTGAATGAAGTTATCTCTTTGTCTGATTATTTTTTTCATACGCGATGCTGTATTCATCGCCGCAGTAGACGATTTTACATTTTCCGCATGAGTTCAAAATCGTTATTTTTAGACTGTGAAAATCCATTCGCTGATCCAAATCGCCATGATGACACTTCAAACGGCACAGTTTATTTGTCAACGGTAACATTTTCATGCCACGATGGCTACGAGCTGGTGGGAGCAAACACATCAATCTGTACGGCATTATCTACATGGCGACCACAAGTTCCAAATTGCAAAATAAAAGGTGACGATATATGTTTAAAACACAGGACGATGTAAACGAAGCACGCTATTAACTGCACGTTATAATTGTGTTTTAAACAATACATTTCCATTGACAATTTCGTTTTGAAAAAAGAGAACGATTTGACTTTCTTTAACCGAATTAGCATAATAGAGTTTGCTAATCTTGCCTCAAAGCCTCAAAGGACAATACAGATATTTTTCTTTTATTTTTCTAATGTTTTATGGGGTTGTTTACCAATACTTATTTTGATCTTTGTTTTTGTCAAGGTAATTTACTTACATGTTTTATTAAATTACAAAAAAGGAAAAACACACCATAGTCATTGTGTTTCGAAGTCATTGGCTTTTGACAAGTCATCAACTGTAAAAACTACGAGAATTTCCAAAGACTCGCAATAAAAAGACACATATGAATTATTTGTATCGCCACCTTTAACCAGTCCATTCACACTCGCGTCAGTTTGTATACATTGATGGGTTCTTGAACTTTCATTGAAGCCTAGCTATACCAATTTAACGCTTTGTGAAAAACAAGATTTATCTTATTGTATCGCACTTTCAAAACACACATCAATTCCTGTATGCTTTTCAAAGCGTGGTGATGCTTATTTGTAATGTATATACAGAGCATAAGATTGCAAATGAAACATGTCTCTATATGTCTAATATAATAAGTTTTTTTCAACAGACTGTGGACCTCCTCCTGATTTAGCACACGGCACATGTATAGCTACCAGCACTACGTTCAGATCGATTGGACGTTGTTCCTGTACTACTGGATACCATTTTACTGGAAGAAATAGCAGTACTAAATGCCTTTCGAACGGATCATGGAGGGGTCTCGATGGAAGCTGCGCTATAAAAGGTCATCTTATTTTAGTTGAACCATTCCATTACAAAATCCTGCAATAGTGACATGATTGGTGGCATGACGAAACTCCGTTTTAGGAAAATGTCATATGCATTTTGTTTTCAGAGAAAATCGATGAAACATTATATAATAGTATTCAAAAACGATTCAATTCGAATAAATACACAATCATAACACGTATACATACAAGTATTATTTATGTCATTGAATAACAACAGCAAGCACGTGACGTTTAAGTTTGTGGATTTATCAGATAAAACAATTGGCCTAATGGTGGCCTAAATGGTAATATACAGTGGACGATATTATACATAGTAAATTGCACGTCAGTCTGACATAGTGCAGTGTCAAAAGGTTATCACCAAGTGTCTGCTGGTGACATAAAGGAACTTAGCGCATAATGATAGTGGACCGTGTTTTAAATGAATCCGTAAGCGAATATGTTCATAAATATGTATTCGATTTTTACACTTTCCCGACTTTTAAGCACAAATACATCAATAAAAATACTACCGAACAAACACACATTAATGTATTTCCTATTAATTCAAATACAATTTTGATTATTGAATAAACACATTTCAAAGACGTTTTAAAGTCAAAGTCGAGCGCCTTTGGCTTCGCACTGAATATCTGTGTATTTAAACATCTATATATAATGTTATATTATGTAGATATCAATGACTGTTTAGAACCACACCCATGTGGTGAACATGCTCGTTGTGTAAACATTATGGAAAGTTATAACTATTCATGTCCGCCTAAACTTGTGCAGAGTAATGCTTTTCTCGATTGTTTCGGTATGCATAAGTTAATCGTTTGACACATGCTATGACACTTCTTAAAACCTATTTAATCTCCTGTAATACCTATTTATTCTTCTTCGATTTGCTTTTGTTCAGACTTTAACTGTAGGTTCAATATATGTTGTGTATAAGCTCGTCATTGGGAACAAAATTGTATTTAATTTTGTATGTGTACATGTATTATAGTTATTGGTTTAAACAAATCATTTTGTGGTCTTCTTGCCCATATATACTTGGTTTGTAAAGTCGTTTTAAGTTATGTTATTTGACAATGTCAATTGGTCGAGTCATCATCACAATATGTCACTTCAATCGATTCTGCGTTAATGTTGATTTTCATTGTTTTAGAGCCTGTGATCATTTCATTTGAAACAAATGGATCACGATTCAATGGTGACAACAACATCTTGGATACATTTCAAATACCCAACAGGTTTCCTTACTTTGGAACATACTACACGTTATTCAGGGTATCAATTTTATTATAATGTTCCTATCGTTTTTACGTCACGTATTCAACAAATGGAAACTGAACAGTTAGCATATAAAACAGTTCTTAATTACGAAATGTTTCATTCAATATTGTTCTTTAGCTGGTGTCAATTCCTTATTTATTATAACGTTGTTCTCATCCATAAATAGTAGTATTTTATTAAAACAAGTACCATGGAATAGAGGATACCGACCCTACCTAGATGAAGCTAGCACATTATGATTAAATTAAATTATAAATATTTCTCATTATGACTTTCAGTACTATACAATTAGCATTTGGTCACTTTAACGAGCTGCCATTTTGTTGCTGCTATTTGTTCCAGCCAAGCATGAATGGGTTCATCGCTCTCGACTTCCAGCCACTCTACAATCAATATGGTGGCGAAACTCCCAGCGAGTGGACAGCTGCCATTCAGAAACATATCGTCATTGCTCCGCTGTGGACTGACATTGACAGCAGAAATATATCTAATGGTGGACTGTGGATCCACGTTTTAACTGAGAGAGACAAGGCTGACGTTTTAAACATCCAGGACCGCGTTCGCCAATACACCAACCAAACTGAGTTCAATGTCAGTGTGGCCCTGGTCGCCACGTGGAAACACGTGACGGTCCACTCGCCATACGAACCCGGATATGAACTCGTCAATCATCAGGTTAATCACAAAGCACTTTGTAATTTATCTTCGTGACGCTTATCAATACTTGTATGGCTTTCAACTTAGAACACAACAACGTGTTAACCGATTATAATATCAGTACATCAGATTCTGTTTGCGCTATTGTGATACAAATTATGTGAAGTTTGTCATATATCCACGCCTAAAATTAGAGTACTTTAGTTAAAAAACGCCACAAACATGAATTCATTGTAGGAAGATTAAATATGGTTATCATTTATTTAAAGATGCATTTATAATGTTTTTCTTATAGTGTCAATATTTTTTATTCTCTTTTAGCACATCAATTGTAATGTAGTTTTGTTGTATGCTCTTTTGTTTACAGAACCTTTCGATGCAGGTTATATTAGTGACAGACGGTATGTTTACGTACATTATGTTCAACTACGACAGAGAACAGTTCAGCATCAGACCATTACCGGAAGTATCTGTTGCCAGTGGTTACACGCATTTGGACTATTCCGCATCCGTTCTGTCTACAAGAAACAACTTTACAAATCTAATTAAGGAATCCAACGTGAACCCATGTAATTTTATTTGATCACTTTTATATGTTGTGAGTGCGGACGCCATCCTTAAGTGTGATAAAATATTATTCAGATTATTTTCATTGAAGATACACACAGTTACACATTTTCATAAACGCGTAAGGAGTACAGACATTTTAGACTTTGTTTTATTTGAAGTTTAATATCTACATTATTATTTGTAATGAGACAATAAAATCGCAAAATTGTTATAGTAGGTACTTGTTAGTGTTTATGTGTAAGATTAATCTATAATATGCAATAACTTTGGGATTTGTTTTTGGTTACACATCTTAATATAAAGAAGTAAAAGTCCAGCTGCTGGAGTAACATATCAATAGACCAGTTTCACAATACTACCGCTGTTGCTATTTTTAGATATCACGTGACGCGTCGAAATTCAGAACGAGGTTGAACGTGTATAGATCTTCGGCGGAGCATATCGATGATTATAAACCAGTTTAGTTTTATTAATTTCATTCGGAATTTTCATGAACACTGACACTGGTTACAATTACGGCAAACATATGCATACATGGATGTGTTGTTTAGTCAATAAATTGATGAGGGGTTATGAAATAAACATTCTCACACCCAAGTCATATTTCAAAGCCATAGTATATAGTACCACTAGTGTATACGTGTATATACATTTAATTCAATTTTGATTCAAATGCAAGATACCCATTGTCATAAAAGCAAAAGTGATCTGAAAAATAAACATTGATAATTTCACAAAACAAAGATATACAAAAGTCGTAAAATACAAAAGGTTATTATATAACGTAAATTCTCAAAGTTATGTTTGTTTGTCTGTACTATTTTTCACGAACGATTGAACGTGTAAAATGTGTGTTGACTCAATCATAAGAAAAAGCAATAGAAAATGCACATGATACATGTTTTGTCATTTTTCGTTCAACTTTTATTAATGTGCTTTTACAGTGAAATACAATATTGAAGAATTCTTTTATACAGGAGAAAAAAACGAACGTCATACATTTCTCTTGTGTGTGTGTGTGTCTTGATTTTTCGGAAACATTCTTTAACCCCGTTGTGGTCAATGAAAATTCTTGTTTTAATCGTGTTCTTCCATACACTAACGAACACTCTTAATAAGACTATGTAAGGGCGGAGTTTTATTTTACCGGTACCCCCGCTAAATAGGTTTCGGGTTAAGAATAAAAGCTAATCAATATTTCAAATGTATATATAAGTATTAGGCATGTTTCCGAATATTCTTTCACAGGAAAAATTGTTCCTACGCTAATTTTGACTAGGCGGACATTAGTTCATACGTTGTTTTAACTACCCGGACATTCATTCCCATGCTATTTAGACATCCTCGGACAATCGTTCCAACATTATTTTGACATACCGGATATATTTACTCCTACATAGTTTTAACGCCCAGAATTCTGCATTTTGGCAAATTACAGATCTCAGTGTAAGTCGATATATTCGATTCTTTTTTAACGTTATCATTCTCATGATCACGATACAATCTTACAGCAATATACAATATACACAATATAAAATATACACAAAATATAGGAACATTATTTTTAACTATTTCAATAACGACATATTAAAATACCGGATTAAATGCCCAGAGTGCCATATTATTTTGTTAAAATTTGATAATAATGACCGGGATAGCAATTATTGAGGAACGAATCTCCGGGCTGTCCAAATAACGAAGGAACGAATGTCCAGGCTGTCGAATTTATGTAGGAACCAGTATGTGCATTGTCAAAATAACGAAGGCACGAATGTTCAGGTTGTCAAAAACATAGGGACGAATGTCCGCCTGTGTGGAAAATAGGCTAGGACGAATGTTCAGCATTCACTGTAGTATTATGATTAAAACTGGCTAATATCTATACAGTATTTAGTTCGAGTATTTGGCGTTACCTTAGTCTTAGAAATGACTACGTAATACTGCTACCACGATAAGACATTGGGGTACCATAATATGGTGTTCAATGACCAGACATCTACCACGGGTGGTTTATGACACCATGCTGTTATTTAGTATTTGTCGGCACAGTATCTGATCATAACGAGATAATTGGTTTATCCGGAACACGGGGGCTACTTAACCACATATGTATCAATAAACAAGATAGATCTTTTTTTAAACAGCGCGATAAAAAAAGCTCTAACAAAGCGTGTCAAATGTGTAAAAAAATTGAGAAAAACAAGTACTTTATTAAATTATTCAATACAATTTGTTTAATGTAGTGACACTTATAATGTGAATTACATATTTATAACTTATTCTGACAATGTCATATTGTGTTTTTTTAAGTCGTTAAATCGCCGAATGTTCAAACAAGTGAAAGGCTGAAATCAGAGGCGGCGTTGCGCGGGAGTATTGGATTTATACACGTTCAGTTTCGTTCTGGAGTTCTGCGAGTCACATGACTTTGCGCTCTTATCAATTTTGCCCTGTTGTGAAAAGGCTCTATTTTGTAGCTCGATCATCTATTTCAAAAGTTGCTTTTTTATTTATTATTTTATATAAATGATTTTTATATTGAATTTTTCATCTTTTGAATTTTTTATAGCGTTCCCCGGTCGATGGCTGTACAACGTTACAGCTATAACAGTCTCCATGTTGAACGAGACTAGATGTTTGCAATTTGTAAAGGCAAATAACTACACATTACAGAGCTTTATTACGGAACAGCTAGTCTATGCATTACCCTGTCCCTGCCAGGAGGTGCTTATGTTAGAGGTACGAGATGTTATCATATATTAGTTTCAATAAGTTTATGAAGACGACAACATTACGACCTAAAATCTTAATTATTTTTGATGACTTATTTAGTACAATATACTATATTTACTATATTAATAGGTTTGAATGAAGTGTGTTCATATACAGTTACCAAGAAAAAACACTACTAATAGGCCATTTCCTCATTTGTTCGTCATTTGTAAATGAGATTGCCTGTGTATAAGACCTACTTCAAGGATATGCTTTATTATTTTGTATGTCCGTTGAGCTTAAAAACATAAACCAAGATACAGATATAGAGTAGTGGCTGTATTCATTCTCATTGTTATGTTTAAGGATTACACGTTTACTCGGAAAGATGAGATATTACCTGGTATCGGAACCAAGTTCACCCACACCACATGCTACGAGTCCTGGTTCTTCAGCGCCTACGGGATCAAACAAAGATGCTGCTACATGTGAGTTAGCATATTTGATTCAAGTAAATTTAAATAAGTCATTTATTTGATTCAGGCGATACCCGTTTGTTCATACTATTTTTGAAAATACAACGTTTTCAGGTTCAGCAAATTGCAGTCTCAGTATCCGGGGGCTGTAGCAGCGGAGTTTGAGAACTCCACCATTGCATCACTCCTCCAGGAGGGTTACTACCAGTGCTGCTCTCCTGATGGCAGCCAGAAATACTGTCACCTGTACCAGCAGATCAACCCTCCTGATGACTGCTCAAGATACACGATCAGTGATGAAATACAAATGGCGGACAAAAAAGACAGCGCAAAGATTGAAGACTTGTCGGTGGATGTGGAGAAATAAGCGACCAATCCTCGAAATCGGGTCTTGGGAAATGTACAAAATTATGGTGAGCAGAGAAAATCCGAATCGAATATTGACAGTGTTTATAACGTGTCGGATGTTTATACCTATGTACAGAGATTTGAAGAAGATGTTTGGGTTCGGATAGAAAATCATATATAATTTCTCCCAACGGTAATCATATTACTTGCAATGGATTTACCATTTGTATAATTTGTGTGATGTTATGTGTAAGTACGATGCAGTTTATGTGTTGATTTTGTCCTGTACTAAACATGATTGTTTCCATACTTATAACACATGTTGTAATATTATTGTAGCTTGTGTATTGGGTGATGATGAGAAAATGTATTAAACATCCAGTGTTAACATATGCAACAGTTCAATACTTGGTGTTCGATTGTGCCGCTTATTGAGTCATTCTACAATATACTTAAACTCGGGCGATATGGACACACTAATGTTGGAAATGAAGTTTGTAAGTTTAAGGATGCTTCTTATAATCTCTCATGTACAACATTACACGTGCATGTTGTACACTCGCGCACAACTCGCTCGTTTATTTCACCAATTTTTTTGTTGTAGACCTGAAAAAAGGGAAGGTTTTCATAATGGCAAAATATCGCTGTCATTTTGTTATCTAGTTGCTTCTAATGCACCCTATCAACATTGTTACAATTATTCCTTTATATAAACCGTTCTTAAAATTATATGTTAACCTGTATATTTTTGTTTGCATAAAACGTATACGTTACTGAACTTTACTAATTGAGTTATGGATGTAAGAATGTCATATTTTATGTATTATGTATTTAAGTAACGTCATATTTGAACTATTGGTTTATTAATAAATCTGCATCGGCTATTATTTTCTAATTGACAATTAAATGCATGTCAGCCAAATCAACATCTGACCACCGGTTGACACTTTACAAGTAACTGACATAGATGCAAACTAGAGACCTTAACATATTATATCATGTCCGCAAATATGCGACACATACATAAAATATTCAAAAAGCATCTAGCGCCCAATGCCCAATAGGTAATACGATGATTACACAATTTTACCACGAAAACAACGCAAATCTTACACCGTCTCAAATTTCTGGCAATTAACACATGACATTGACCAAACATACATCGATTGAACATATGTTTGCAAACGTATAATTTAATAAATTGAAGTAGAATAAGACACAACAACACTACTGTTTATCATAAATTGTTATCAATAAATCAGCGCATTGTTGGATGGAAAATGTACATGTTTGCTAATTTCCTTCGATTGTACTTAAAGTTTGCAATCTACTGCGGAAGCAGCAATAAAGTTTTCTAAAAACACATATTGACGAATCAGACAGCCTTGTATGTAAATTGGTCTTTATTAGAAAGATAAGATTAATTCCGTGATGAACATTCGGATATTTTGTATGTCTTTATAGACAATTAAAGCGTATAAATATGTACTAAAAAGTACTTATTATATATGTTTATTGAAACATAACACAACTTCTTGTTGCAAACAATCACGATGTTATTTTTATAATGAATATTGGAATATTGCGTTAAAACACGTGTTGAAACTAATATGTTAAACAGTAAGTTTAAGTTTGAAAATGGTTTTCTTCGTGATTTAAGCAAACATTCTAAAAAGGACTGATTAAATATAGGTGTCATCAATAATGGAGAACGAACACCGAGTGCGAAAATGAAGGTTTAAACAGTAGACATCTCAACATTCTTGAAGTGCATGCACTACCCGATGTTACAATGACAAGCAATTTATAACAGGTTAAACAAATGAAAACATTTAACTGTTAAGAACGAGACTTTAATAAGCTCCGTTTAAATTCGTGGAAAAACTAATTTGGCACAAGCTCGAACTGTTAGAGACAGCATCGGTCTCGGATGTCGCCACACTGATATCAAACATCTTAATTCAGCAATAAAGTGTTCTAAACGTATTCGAGTGAAGCAAAACGGCGGAAAATTTCATCAAATATGAACATTTGCAAAGGGTTAATTAGTGAGTGTCCATTATATATATTGTGTTGGTTAACAAAGTACAATCATTTAGAAAGTGAAGCTATGTACCCAAGTGTGCCGTCAGTCGGTTATTTTGTACATAATTTAGGCATCAACATCATTATGCTACGTCATGCCTTATAATCCATATTGTGTTCATAACTATCTGTCTGTGCAAATATTGTTAATGCCTGTGTCCCTCGTTAAACGGCTCCTGGTTGAGTGTTGCCCGATAAATCTCGTGACTGGATCCCCTCCATGAATTCTTCAACAATTGGAATCCGCCTCAAAACGCCCGGTAAACCATGCCAGTCTAAGACAGATTACAACTGCCTCATTTTGCGTGTGATAGTCGACTCACTGATGCTTAACAAAGCCGATCTAACACGGTCATACTGATAGGACCAAAACCATATTAACACCATAACAATTAACTGTTAATTTTGTGTTGCATTTGTATGTTACTTTAAAAGTAAACATATGGAAATGTTTCTTCGGTTTTCCAAGCGATTTGAAAGAGTCAACATCTTTGGTTAGCAAACATTTATTATATATATCTTTCCTTTGATAATTCAATTTTTCTTCTGAAAGCAATGTTTTAGAACACAGTAATGCATCCGATTGCCATAACAGACTGATGCTATCAAGGATCTTATTCTGAAACATGATTAGAAAATCAGAAGTTCGTTAAGCTAGTATCAAATTACACTGGAATAAGGGTCCTCGTCTGAAGCATTTACGTATACACATTAAATAAATAAATAAAACGGCATCATGAAATCAAATGTGTTTACAGTAGCAGTTTGAAAACATGCATGAAAATCTCGCGCATTTGCGATTTGTACCATATGGTTTTGGTTTGCATATAGATGTTTGTTCAAAGTGACACATGTATATTAACGCAATTCCACTTATATGAAACAAAGCATATTTTCTCTTTTATGCAGATATGTATTTTTTTTTAATATTATTTTGATGCACTTGCTAAGAAATAATACATAGAATGCCAAACCTATTTTATCTGTTAAGTCTTCCAGTGCAGTATTTTGAAGAAAACTCTGCAATATAATATGTTAAACAAATGTGACAATCTCGATTTACTCAGTGAAAAGGTAAGATAACAATTGTCACCGACTGCAATATAGAAAGAGTGTTAAAGCGAATGTTATGAATTTAAAAATACCAACGTTGTTAGCAATTTTAGTCGCAATATGCGTTTGGGTTTTCTGTAGCGCATCACCTAATGCAGAGACTAAAGGTACTTTTTATTAAAATTCTCTGTAATCGGTTTGGTCAAAAATGATCTTCACCTAGTTTACTTGGTATATACATATTGACAGTACAAACCATTTCAGAATGTACCGAAACATGTCAGCCGTTTCGTTTTGAAACACATACTTATTAAGGCTGTATTCACTATCTTACGTTAAATATTTTAAATGGTTATCATTTTAAACGATCAATACAATTAAAATTTGGCAGAACATTCTATCATTGCCATATTACGCAATAATTGTGCCACGAAAGCATTGCTTCTTTATTTTGTATTAAATTGATATCTCTGCTAAAATTAAAATTATGTAAGCTTAAAGCGGGGTTCGGACCTTATATGAACATGTAAAATGTAGTACACTTTGCGCGATGAGCGTTACAAACACTACAATCGATTCTGCTAATGACGTACGCATAAAAAGATACTTTTTCACAGAGTGTTTGCATTTTCGACATTATATTATTTTACTTACGCAACTGTTATAATTAATTGATATTTCCCGCAAGTCAAGTTTGTAAATGTTATTAAAACATACCTGATAATTCGATTGTTTAAATATACTGAATACATACTTTTTCGCATCTATATCATGTTTTGAATGTAATTTTGCTTAAATGTCAATAGGTCACCTTCAGACATAAAAAGTTAACGCTCAATAGTCGGGACGCTAAACCAATTTATTACAAGTAATTATTGGTAAGCACTTATAGAGAAAGAAACAAATCTGTATTTGGTTTAAATAGAGTAAACCGAAATGATTTGTCTGTGCATATGCAACTGAAAGACGAGATTGCAAAGAAATAGTGTTAATAATGCTTAGTTAAGGTTATGCGGACGCGACGCGATATCGCAATAATAATGTCGTGATCTATTTTGCTCTTTCTTTATTTCGGATTGTATTCTCGTAATATTGCTATGTGTTTTCTCGTTCCTGCCCGTGAAATTCAAAGGTCGAGGGGAAGAAATCCTTATACGAAGTTGCGAAATTAATATGCAAATGAGCCATCATACAATGTAAGATCGCGGGATCACGATGTGAGATGGCAATAATGCGATGAAAGATTGCGAGAATAGTGTTATCGCATGTTCGAACTTTGGACATAAAACAAAGGCGAGAACACGAAGTTACCATGCAAAGACACGAGATTAAGATGAGACGTCGCTTCTTCGCGTTGTGTTTCCGCATCCTCGCCTTTATGCGTCAATTCGAAAAAAGGTACGCCGGAAAGAGTATCCTGTTGTGGGCACAGTGCAGTGCCACTTATCAACAGCGATTATGGTGCGGAGAGAACAATAAAGTGAACTTATGCACATTCATCTGAGACTTTGTATACTTATGACGATTAGATAGTGTGTAGTGGTCCAATATGATGCGTGGAATACTATATAAAGACTGCATATATGTAATATTGAACTAGGCATTTCAATACTGTTTATGACATCAATTTGGTGGATAGATGTGTATTGCACGAAACACATGTTTGATTTCTCGCTGGTATGAGCTTACTGCATCATATTATAAACGTTTATTTAAACGATGCAGGGCAAAGCTACAAATATGAAAAGTTATTATTGTGTATATATTGATATATCATGTAGCTTATATTAATTGCGCTACTGTTCACATTCTTTAGTGAAAATATCGAACTCAGACGATCTGTTTGGTAGCTGTTTGTTGTATTTAACTTGATTTGCTATTTTATTGACGACAGAAAATAGGCACATGTATAATGTGAAATATCAATTGTGAATGAACTCGATAAAAAATGTCTTCAAATTATTATATGTAATCACATGTTCAACAAGTTAAGTATAAACGTCTTGTTTTTGTTTTCGTTTTTCTTATTTGATAAATGAAAAACAACTATAAAACTATACAATATTGAAATATAAATTAGTCAAATAATCATTTTGTAAGCTCGTGTTATACCTTGACATTTTTGACATTTTTGACATCATGTTAATTGAAGAATTAATGTGCATGATCTCACGGTTTACCGTATCTACTTGTCCTTAGCTTAAGTTTGAGGCTCTTATTTGGATTTCATGTTCTGGATGTTTGATAATCGCCTCCAGGCCTACGATTTGAATATTCAGTTTAAAAAGAAATAACAACATATCAACTGTGACGTTGAAAATGATCGTCGTCTGTCGAGATATTGCGCGGCTTAAGACACGTTTACAAGTTTAAATCCTAATTTAATAACATTAAAACTAAAATAATACAGAAACACTCAGGGGGTGGGCATATTTTCCGGATTCACAACTATTACTCGAGTATGTGCTAGGATTGAGTCGTATGGATAGGTATCGACATTTGAGAGGTTGTTAACTTAACGGACATATCTTTAATCAATATATTATTGTCGTAAATAACATTTATATTGTTGGTGGTATTTGTGATATAATACGATTACAATTCTAGGATATATTTCAATTACTCGTAGCTTTGAATTAAACATTTCATGCAATTTAATAGCCTTAATAGTCTTTGTAAATTTTAATAATACACGTTAGCCTAATGGTAGCCCATATGTTAATATACAGTAGACGAAATTACAAAAAGTAAAATTCACCGCAGTTTGTCACAGTTCACTATCAAAAAAGGTTATCGGCTAGCGTCTGCTGGTGACATCAAGGATATCAGGACAAACTGACCACGTTCTGAATTCCTTCTCGAGCGGATCTGTTAACACGTACATATACATGTGCACACTATCTTGACTTTAAGGCGCATCAACTATAATACTTCCAAACTAAACACACGTTAATTAATTCTAACTTAATTTAAGTACGATTTTGTTTTTTTGACACTATCTTTTTATTAAGTGAATTGACCACGAGTTTGTGGCAACACTCTTACGTCACCGCTATTATACATCACGGAGTAGTACTACATGAAGTTGAATGTAATGAACAGTTCATCTTTAATATGCTTAAACTAGAATATGTCCAATGTTTATTTTCCTACATGCAGAACGTTATCATAAATCTATATTGATATCCTTCAAGAACGTTCCCTTAGTGGGTATTATGACCCGGACCTGGTGGTTCGCAATGAGGACATATAGTCCACTACATCATAGAGATCTCAGCTATAACGATTAATTAATGTGCGAATGGTGTGTTCATATTTTTATGGTGCATTATTTTTAACTCGACTTTATTGCAATTCACCAACGCACCCAAGGTATAATTTGTACCTCCTCAAGTTTACACCAATACATATTAATTTTATTTTTGTAAACCAAGTCCTCGGTCATGTCAATATAATAACCCATTGCAATAAAAAGAAGAGTTTTTGTCTAATAAACGTAATATAATTAGAACTGTTAGCGTAAACAATATGTAGAACATGATATATTTAACACGATACTCACGAGTGTGTTGCTTGGTCATTAGAAGGATGAACCCATTTTGTCGTGTTTTTCATTTGTGTTCATGTGTTTATTTATTTATTTATATTTATTAATATTTATTTTTCTAAAATCTCTGGGAAATCTATTATTATTATTATTACATTATTAATTAAATAAAACAAACAAACAATAATTACGATTAAAGGTGTTTTATTATATTTTCCTAGGATGCTCCGACCCTATTGATTACATGGTTAGGCACGCGATTGTAACCAACATTATAGATGAGCGGAGCGTTATCAGAAGCCGTGGGTATCAGACGATGATCAATTTCGTGTCAAGTCTCCCTCCTTATCCCGTACGAGCGGTAGTCTGTTGTCTATGAAGCAAACGTTCCAGATCGTAACCAATATACAGATCATTTACATATCGTATGAATCAAAAGAACATTGACGGCAAGCTATGCGTGTCGGAAAATAGGTAATTATGTATATAAATATATAAAATAAATGAACTATACTGAAATTTAATGTTACAACGTGTAATCTGCATGAATGTTTGATGCAACTGAAAAGATTGCTGTCGGATACAAAGCTTTATATCAGTTCACATGTAATTTATAGAAGACAAGAAATGCTATAAATATATCCGAAAGAAACGGATACACCCATTTAAAAATTGTGTCTTAAATCAAATAAAATATTCACAATATTCACACAATATAGCCAAATATAGCCACTTTATGACATTCACCCGATACATGTATTTTTTATCTAAATGATGGACAATATTCTTTACCATGCATAAACCCCGCAGTTGCTCAAAGTGATGTATGCTGTAATTTCTTAGTAGGGCTCCTTAGTTTTAATAGTGTGATTTTAATAAATTTGTCAGCTTGTCTCCATTAGGTAAAGTGATTTTGTTTAAAAAATCATATTTTTAAGTAGGAATCCAGCTTCACATGCCATAATTCCTTTATGTCTACCCGAAATTTCACCAGGTTCTTAAACTATAAGTTGCTAAACATCGAGAAGGCATTAAAATCTCTCCCTAAACAGTTATAATTCTCTTTTACTTTACATGAAATTGATAGGAGAAACCTTGTTTAGTCTTGTATATAGTTTTTGATGTTTGCTCGTACTGCATCACTTACTACAGCGCCAACAAAATCACCTCAAGAACAAACACAAACTGCAATACCAACTGAAGCTATAAATACAAAACTGACCTCTATGCATACTGCAGCACCACAAGGAGCTCCACCAGAAATAACAACTCTATCAACTACTAAAGAACATACTCAAGCATCAGTTGCATCACAAACTAAAGAAACGAATACAGCATCAACTGTGGCACCAACTGTAGAAATACCTATTTCGTCATTGTTCAGGTATACTTCGAGAAATTGCAAATAAAACACCAATTCAGTGAAATGGGATTTCACCTAACAGCAGGGCACATGGTTTGTAAAAATGACGTTCATCACTCAGTCAATCACAATAATACTCTGTCAATCATTGATAACAATGTTAGTAGTGTATACCGGTATACTATGTTCCTGATTACCATTAAATGCGTTGCAGCTACTACGTCCGTCGCCACAACACTATCTACATCGACCACGCACTTTTGGATGACTAGCACACACCATGCAGTCTCAACGATGTCGACATCAACAAGTTCGATCACCATCATAGGTAACATCGACACAAATACTGCGTTATTCATTCTCGATCATCGTTTATAATTTCAACAAAACTATTTATGAAATTTAGGTCAAAATGAAGTAAGTATTTAAGCAGAAACTGTCGACGACATTGTCGACATGGTATGCCAGTTTCTTATGGAACGTCGGGTTTCTCACTCAAATGTGTTTTTTTGTTTTGTTTTGTTAAATAAGATCATCTGGAGTTTATGCTTCTTCTGTGTATTATATAACTGATCTAGTGGATACAATAATATAAAAATATAAGTTGCAAAGGCAATCATATTTAGATGGACTTTTTAAGTAAAATGCAAGCTATAATATTTACCCCGAATATGCTTTTCGAGCTAAGTAAATCTTATTATTGTGTTGATCTAAAATCGATATACTCCACAGGCAAGTTGCAAAGAATACGATTGTTTTCGTGATCCGACAACATATATTAATGCTTACGCATTCATAAGTATAGTTTGTTATCGCGAATGCCTTTGTAATGAACTGTATATAGAACCCTTTGAATGTCCTAACACAGCCTTGTAATTTCCCCACATACTAAAAATCTACGATTTGAACACAATTGAAACAGTTTATAGTTTATTGTGAATCGTGAATATCTCTAGCAATTCTTCATTAATTCATATACATGTATGTAAAAAAAAAATTCCACAGTTGGGAAATCATTAATATTGACACCTTTAAGGCGGTGACCCGAGTTTTTTTGTTTGTAGTGTACTTGTGGTTATTGTCTAGTGCGTTTGTATGTGTCTTAACCTACTGACAGTTGGTGTTTCGACATAAATAAAGAGCCAAGGTGTTGGTCGATCGCGTTTAGGTTAAAACAACTCAGTGTTGTTCATGTAAGAAACTAATTTACTATCATGTCTTCTTTTAAGTCTATAGTTCGGTTACGTTTTTGCGACATGTGGCAGTATTGTGCAAAATTAGTGAGAACTGAAAGGTTTACCGGTAGTAAAAATAATGCACGAATGAGCCGGATCTTTTCTACGTCCAGTTGTTGTCTTGCATTATATAACATCTCTGTGACATGTAAAAATTTGTATTTGTGTCCGAGGAAGACGTTTTTGATTTTCGGTTCTCCTTTTTTCTGAATTAAAAAGAATTACGCAATTATCAAACAAATAATGTTACCGGTATGATTTTATGACTTAAATATCGACAATATGCTAATAAACCATTGACACTTATTCGTAATATTTTAATGTATTTTTAATGTACTTAGCTTCAAAATGAAATTAAATATTTTTCCAACGCATCCGCATAAAGCAAATTGTCAAGTCAACAATATACCTCACACTTAATCATCTGTGGATTTTGTATGCAAGTGCATATATTTTGTTTCTTTTTCTATTGTAGTAAATGTGAAACAAACCACGCATTTCTTCGCATTATTTATTTTCACCAGTTTTCTTAATTGTCTAAAATATCAGTCAATAACTTTATTTATCGAACGTGAGCCTTATCTACAATTCCACTGGAATAGAACACAATGTATTAACGGTTATATCAAAGGAGTGCCAACGGTCATTGTATTTCCAACTTTTAGCTTACTGAGATGGATTACGTATGCAGCCTAATCGGTAAATAATCCTTAAGTGTTTCAGTTGAATAGTTATTAATATAATATAATATTATTAAGATTTTGGTGTTATCTGTTGCTTGTGTTAGTACAACATTGTTTATGAAATGATGACGGTGCTCCAGATTCATAGCATTTGAAAAATTACAGAGTTTACATTAGTATGTGTTTGCACCACCTGCCTACATTCATTAACTTCTAAGTAATATATTTAAAAATTTAGTCAGTGTTGTCAAATATTGACATATATGTGAAGAAAATGAGAATATTTGCTTCTGTGCTAAAATAAAACAAGAAAAAATGAGTCATTGTGTTTACAATTATATTCAGTAGTATACATAAATAAAATATGGTTTCTTAATCCAATAAATTGGCTTATCATCCTAGTTACCTTTCGAATGTGTAATATATTACAGACACAAGATATACATACCTACAACTAAAGTCTTATAATATGTAAAAGAAAATTCGTTGGTATAGTTATAGAAATATTAAACCGTATAAATTGTAAAATGAATGTATGTTTCATAACTTCATGTATGCTGTACTCAAATAGCTGTACTTAAATATTATGTAAATAACATGCTTATATGAATGTATGTTGTATCGCACGGAAAGAATAGTTTATGTACCCCTCTAATACATGTTCATGTATGTGTGTATGTCTGTAATATCTTACAAAGAAAATACAAAACTTAATTGTTAATAAATATATATATTATCCTGGAGCAAACAAACAGATCTTCATTCAAAGAAGATGTGCTTGATGTTTTATGTAGTGCTTTTATTTCGAACCTAATTACAAGCAGAATGTCACCTATAAGGAAATCACGAGGTAGTCCAACTATGTGTATATTAATGTGTATGCATTGCAGTAACATGTCCGGATCCAAAGAGTCAAGCCAATTATACAATCTGGCAGAATGTACAGCCATTCAACTATTCGCAAAGCACATTACAGCTTAATCTGTACTGTCAGCCGGGATTTTATGCAGTGTTAGGAAACAATTACACCGATCATTTCGAAGTTGTATGTACACATCGTTCCTGGATGGCATTAACAAATTGTTCACTAATAGGTAAATCGGAACTACTTGCCTATGGTTTAAATTCCATACCATACGTTTATAAATAGTTTTGTAATTTATCACTGAACATTCATACATATTTAAACGATTACCAATACGTGTTTTATCATGAATAAAACAATTGTATGCTATGATACAGTCTCAACCCGGTCTGTTTCAATTCCAGTTAACATACGTTTAACATTTCCGTTTATAATGTGAACTAGCATACGTAAACATGATTTCCTGTCATTACATACTTTAAATGACTAATGTTATTTACTTTTACAGACTGCGGTCCGCCACGTGTAGAAGCAAATGGTCATTACACATTTAAAGCAACCACTCTCTGGTCTGTTGCAACTTTAACGTGCAATCCTGGTTATACACGTGCTGATAATTCGGACATTATATGCCGGGGAAACCGCTTATGGAGATTATCAATAGGACGAAGCAATTTTCTTGGTAAGTTCACAAGACATTCATACGTCATTCGAATAAAGTTCAAGCCCACAACTTTAGAGCAAACGAGCGCAATAACATAGAACATGTTGAATTCCATTATCTGCATTTAACTCAACAACTTACTCTGGTGCCAACATACTGACTGACTGATAAATTGACTGAATGATTAAATCACTGACTGACTGACTTATTGTCTGACTGACTAACTGACTGTATGACTGACTGACTGACATCTACCCACCGACGCACCGAGGTACCGACCTACCGAACCAACGATCAAACGATCCACCAACCAACACACCCTTCGACCAACCGGCAGACCGCCACACCTACGCACCGACTCACATACCCACCGATCCACTTACTCACCAACTCACCGATCCACTTACCCACCGATCCACCGTTCCACCAACCAACCGACCGACCAACCCACCGATCAACCGACCCACTAACCCACCGATCCACCGACCCACCGACGCACCGACCCAAACACCCACCGACCAACCGGCAGACAGGCCCACCGACATACCAGCGCACAGACTCCTCGAGAACCGACTGACCGGCCGAGTAAGTGAGTGTTTCAAATGTTTATAACATGTTTTTTGGCATTTTTACACCTCAAATAAAACTGACTTTTAATTAATGATTTAATCAAATTAATCGCAAAATAAAATACGAATCTGAAATAAATTTCTTGTGAACTAATTAAATACGGCTTAATTGTTTCTAGGCGTATAATTAGAGGTTAATACACGGCTGAGCCGGGCCGGGCAGTGATAATCGGCCCGCAGGGAGCATAACGGCCCGAGGGCCGTTGCGACCTGGGGCCGATTATCACTGCCCGACCCAGCTCAGCCGTGTATTAACGTCTATAATATATATCTTACTTTTATACTATATTATAGATGGGCTCAGGTCTTGAGTCATACTATCATTCTTTTATGGACATTCACTAAAATTTATGAGGAACCAGCTTTCCGTACTTTTATCTTCGTTCGATTGATTACGCAATTTTTGACGTATCTTATGCAACGTAATTTCAATGACAAAACTAGCAAGATGTTTTAGGTTTAAGCACAACAATTCGGACTTGGAGGGGTTTTATTTAACAGTTACATATTTTTAAGCATCGAACGATTCCAAAACGTATTTCAGATTGTGTTTTTGTCGTGCATAATTAGGAGCTTCGATAGAAATAAAATTATTGTAATCGCTTCGACATTCGATTTTGTAAATTGTGTTTTTGTTGACAGTGTTTAGCATCCGATACAAACGTTTAAAAAAGTGTGATTTAAAATCAATATTGGTAACATAGAATAACATTAAATTATAAATCTTTGTTATTTTAGTGTTATATGAACCGGATTTAAATTGTCATCGAGGTAAGTGTATGTGTTACTATACATTTTGCTTTTTTGACGAATCTTGTTAAAACAGACATACATTACTGTAGAGGTATCAATTTAATGTGCAGATGCGTTTTAGTTTCAATCGATATTTGTATTATCCAAGGCGTGTGCTACGTGTCATAATAACTAACGAAGCCTACATCTTATTCAACTACGCCTACAACCTACCCAACGACATCAACAACTGAACCGACGATGTATACAACGCACCCAACGGCGCCTGGAACTCATTTAACGATGCCCTCAGTTCACACAACGTCGACAACAACTTACCAGACGACGCTTACAACTCACCAGACGACGCCTACAACTCACCAGACGACGCCTACAACTCACCAGACGACGCCTACAACTCACCAGACGACGCCTACAACTCACCAGACGACGCCTACAACTCACCAGACGACGCCTACAACTCACCAGACGACGCCTACAACTCACCAGACGACGCTTACAACTCACCAGACGACGCCTACAACTCACCAGACGACGCCAACAACTCACCAGACGACGCCTACAACTCACCAGACGACGCTAACAACTCACCAGACGACGCCTACAACTCACCAGACAACGCCTACAACTCACCAGACGACGCCTACAACTCACCAGACGACGCCTATAACTCACCAGACGACGCCTACAACTCACCAGACGACGCCTATAACTCACCAGACGACGCCTACAACTCACCAGACGACGCCTACAACTCACCAGACGACGCCTACAACTCACCAGACGACGCCTACAACTCACCAGACGACGCCTACAACTCACCAGACGACGCCTACAACTCACCAGACAACGCCTACAACTCACCAGACGACGCCTACAACTCACCAGACGACGCCTACAACTCAACAGACGACGCCTACAACTCACCAGACGACGCTACAACTCACCAGACGACGCTACAACTCACCAGACGACGCCTACAACTCACCAGACGACGCCTACAACTCACCAGACGACGCCTACAACTCACCAGACGACGCCTACAACTCACCAGACGACGCCTACAACTCACCAGACGACGCTTACAACTCACCAGACGACGCCTACAACTCACCAGACGACGCCTACAACTCACAGACGACGCCTACAACTCGCCAGACGACGCCTACAACTCACCAGACGACGCCTACAACTCACCAGACGACGCCTACAACTCACCAGACGACGCCTACAACTCACCAGACGACGCCTACAACTCACCAGACGACGCCTACAACTCACCAGACGACGCCTACAACTCAAGAGACGACGCTTACAACTCACCAGACGACGCCTACAACTCACCAGATGACGCCTACAACTCACGAGACGACGCCTACAACTCACCAGACGACGCCTACAACTCACCAGATGACGCCTACAACTCACCAGACGACGCCTACAACTCACCAGACGACGCTTACAACTCACCAGACGACGCCTACAACTCACCAGACGACGCCTACAACTCACCAGACGACGCATACAACTCACCAGACGACGCCTACAACTCAACAGACGACACCTACAACTCACCAGACGACGCCTACAACTCACCAGACGACGCCTACAACTCACCAGACGACGCTTACAACTGAAGAGACGACGACGGCAACTGAATTGACGATGGCAATACTTCTACCAACCACGTCTACAACTCATTAAATAACGCCAACAGATGCCAGGTATTTAGGTACGAATTGAATATGTTATTGCATACAGTGGTATACAACAAAACTTTAGTGGTAATGCTATGAATTTATAATGTATCCGATTACGTGACGGATAATGTCAGAAGAAGTGAATATATTATCGACATGTGGCTTTATATTGATTTAAACTTACCTTGTACAAAATACTCGTTTGCCAGCTTCATATTATGAACGCAGTAATGCACCCGACCTAAATCACACTTAACGCAATGATACGAATAAATTCTTCGTTAATCCGTGTAACACATCGTGCAAGGCGGAGTAGATGAAATAATACTCAGCTCGAGCTGAGTTATCTGCTATGTTATCGACTTTGTTTCACAACGTACAACGGTACGAATAACACATTTAGTATTGATAAAGTACGACAGCGAAATTGTCAAGATCATGTTGAATACAAAATACGTGCCAGTAGAATTCTTTAAAAATGAATTAGACCTAAATATAGAAACCATATCCATTCCAGCTACTACTACCATAACGAGGTCGACAATAAGCGCGACGAGCGTTTCAGGTAACGCATACGTAATATATATGACAAGTACTTCAACCGATATACGAATATGTACTGAAGACATTACACAATATAAGTACTAACTTAATGCATATACATGTAAATCACATTTATTTCTTTAATAAAGCCCGACACGTAAGTAGCTGGGTATGTGTTATACAACAAGCTTCTTATGAATATATAAATTCATGTTATATCTATCTGACAATACACTTCATATACGTGTGTATATTAATTAAAAATTCAAGATGTCCGTCACTCTGATGATATTAATGTCTCAATTGTACAAATACACGTTCAGGTTGCATCGACCTCAATGTTCCCTAACACTGGGATACTATCGGACCCAATATTCAACATATTACAATTCTGCCCAGTCCCGATCACGCGCTGGTCTACTGTCAACCTGGCTTAAGAGCGTTTTCGGCTAACAAACACGCTTATGCAGACCACTTTCAAATCACTTGCAGACATGGCGCTTGGAAGTCCCACTCCGTTTGTCAGAATATAGGTAATGATAATTACGTGTTAACCTAAATATGACGGATAGAAACTGTAGAAACTATTCAATGTGTAAAACCTAAAATCAAGTGAATTGCAGTGCGTTGCAGAGCAGTGCATATTAGTTCTATTTTTAATGTGTATATGTGTAAAATATCGATCGAAGTAAACCATAAGACTTCGAGGTAAACCATAAGACATAATTTCTGAGTTAATGTGCTTGATTTTTTTTAATAACTTAACAACTCTGTGGGTGGCGGACAATTTCGTCTGAATTTTATGGGCGCATGGAACAGTTATAGACACACCTTCACACAGACACCTAAATTCGCACACACGCACACAGACATACACACACATACTTGTAAAACATCCAAATCGGGTAAATGTGTTCTAAACCTACCAACCGGGGACCACGATTTCCAGATACTTTAGAAAGCTGAAAGCGATAAAAACAGACAAGTTTCGAACCCAAAACGCGAAAGACATGGAAATTATGATAAAAAGGGTAATAAATCAACGAAAATTTTACATGCGAACCGGGGATTTCTGTGCGTACCAACTGTGGAATTGCAATGTGTGCCAACTAGGGAACGGTGTATACCAACAGGGGTACTTAGTGCGAACCAACTGTAGAACTTCAATGTGTTCCAACTGAGGAACGGTGTATACCAACAGGAGCACTATGTGCGTACCATCTGTGGAACTTTAATGTGTACCAACAGGGGAATTGTGTTTACCAAGAGAGGAACTTACGCGCGCAACCATTGTGGAACTTCAAAAACTGCCAACGTGGAACTTGCTTTTATCAACAGGGGTAGTTGTGTTTAAATGAACAAAATATATGAAAAAGATTTAAATTAAATATGCATATAATATAACCGTATATGAGTTAAAAACGTGGCTTATTTGATTGACACAAACATTAGTCACATCAAAATAATAATAAGTAACATAACAAAAATCAAACAATAAATTTATGAATGTATTAGCTATGAGCCCACTACAAGCATGCACTTGCTGCATTATACCATAACAATCATGGTGCAATTAATCAAAACAGGAATAACATACGCTCATACAGCTAAACACAAATGTTAAGTTTTTTCAGGCCAAGTAGTTTTTCAAATCAAATGAAGGGGAGGGGAGGCGGTTTTTGTTTTTAAATTATTTTATTCAATGCGAAAAAATCATTCACGATTTGCACCTACTATGAGGTATGATATCTTAGAAGTGGAACTTACCATATGCATTTAGATTGTTAGATTGATTGAGTACTGTACATGTACTTTGCCCTTACTCTGGCATTATAAAATAACTCGTGTATTTCATACACTGAATGAGGTAAGCATTAGAACAATCACACACAGAGCAACTTCCACTTTACTTAAATCGTCTTTAATACATTTATTGCGCTTAAAGCAAATCTGTAATTTAAAACAATCGTGAACGTTTCCACACGAATGCGGCGGAGCCTGAGAAACTAAATATTTAAGTAAACAAGCAAAACATCGATAACATTTGATAACAAGCATTTTGATGCGCCAGTGACTAAATCTAGGGCAGTTTATCGAAATTATGATCAGCATATATTGTTATTATATATGCCTTCGAACTGTACAACTGTGATACCATAACAAATGTGCTGTATTCAAAAATACAGTATTAAAAATACAGTATGTATGCACTTTTTTGAGTAGATAATGCCAAAAATGGGTTAACCGTAATAATAATCTCACATTTAATTCTACCTGTCGATATAAAAAGATTATACTTTAAGGACATAGTTGATTATGTTCCTATTTTCAAACTATGTAATCAATACTTGTGTGGTATTTACACAATGATTTACATATTGTTTTCTACTTTTACAATAACTATTTAGTACTCATTTGAAAGTCAGACACCTCTTATCAAAACAAATTTCGTAAAATGTACAAAATGTTAATTTTTATTTCTTAAGTCATTCTCTTCGACGCTGTAGATGTAGTTTATTCTGTTATTTATATGTATATGATTACATCTGAAAGTGTTTGTTTGAAATACCTTGACACAATGTTTGTTTCCATTTATCCGGCCGACTTTTTTGTGTGCCCGCCTTAAAGTTTTAGCCTTCTAGATTGAGTTTGCGATCAGGTTTGCTATAGTCATTCATATTCACCAACTAAAGTTAACATATTAATTTAAAAAATGCCTCTGACCAGCCGTGTTCAGGTGTAAAAAAAGCTTGTGTAAGTGAGTAACTCGTAGAAACTCGAAATAAAAAGTAAAACGAAACACGCTTTGGCCGAACCACCAACCCTAATTTGTTCGGCGATGTTATTATAGACAAATAACGTTTTTGGCTTAACCGCATTAATAAACCATTAAAATGCAATATTACATAATATATCGTGATTAAATAGAGTATATAGAACAAAACAACACACAAAACACCTGTGGCAACTTCATAATGTAAACGTAAAATATTACTTCCTTCTTTCGATTTAGGTAGTAGGCTACTCTCTAAAGCGAGGCGTTTCCTTTATCCCGAGGCATTTGCAATTTTTCCATTTTTGTGCCACCACAGTATTTAATTCGGGTTATAACCATAATAGTACGGACAAAAAAAGTAAAGCTAATAGTGCACTTTATCAATTTGCTTAGTTAATTTATGAGTTAGGTTTTGTTTGCTGGGCCCTTGTTATCACTTTTCATCGTAATGCCCATAAATCTTGAGATCGATCCCTTATTTAGTGTATACGTTTTAACCTTTCTGATAATTTGTTGTTATTGAATACCTTGTTGTTAAGTATTATATATAATTAGTTTCATTAATGCCCATAAGCATTCAAAATCGACAAATAGTTCGTACAAAATTTCGAAAAATAAAGTAAACACATACAAAATCAATGTTCCTTATATAGCAATAGCCAACATTTCAACGCTAGATATTGTCTGGTAACACAGATTTAACAAGATGTTTTTTGCGGGACAATATATTCAACACATTTCCATGCACCATCTTAGTTGTCCTGTGTCGTATGAATAGATATCGGTGCAAGAAAATTAAAATGGATTATATTGTTCCACAAAAAAAAACGATCATTTTGTATCTCGTTTAATTAATGTTTACATACCACTTCTACCATTTAAATGTTGGCTTTTTCTATAATAACACTGATTTTGTATGGGTAAACTTTATTATCCAAATATTTTTGCGAAATATTTGTTCATTTTGAGTATTTATGTTGGCCCTCTTGGTCGCATTATTATAGTGCTTATAGTGTAATATGAATTAAATGTTTACTTTCATACCTCGAAGTGCAAAAATTTGCTTTGAGCAGATCTCTAATGAAATGGTTAAATAGCTCGGAACTAAGATTGTAAATTAAGTTTAAACAAAACGTTAAATATTTGTTTTTATGTTAAATATTTAAAATACAACGATTTATTAAGCATACATGTATAAATACATAACAAGGGACCTGCTCACACAACAACGAAACAGCAAATTTTTTAATCTCACATATTCATAAATTTAAGATGTGTAATTAAAGGGGAAATTGACAATACAGACAACGATAGAAGACGGGAAACATCACCAAAGGATCGATCCCTATTTATTTCAAAATAGTACGAATTCAGTAAGTAGGAAATTATGTTATAAGCATGACGCACAACGAACGACGCTCGACAAACCCAAAAACCGACGAACCGACGCATTGAAGATACCTTACATAAGCGTTTAGGGAGGTATGTATCGAATTGTGTACTGAGCATATATCAAACCACTTTTTATAATTTCTGATTTTTTTGACAATGTTACTTTAAATGTTATGCGTTTAAAATTATGACGCTATCGGTTTTGAAGCTAAGTGTGGGGTCGTATTACGTCAACAATACATACATTATACTCTAAATGGAATCTTGGTCTGGTTCGGCTAATTCTGGTTTAATATATCTTGTTTTTTTTAGTGTGGGTGTAGTGTTTCTTGCAAAATCGTTATATATAAATGATAAATGGAATAAGCAATTTATTAATTTCAACATTTTAATTCGTACTATTTTATGTGCTTGAAGATATACACAAAAATATTTGTAATTAAGTCTTTAACAACCTGATAGAAGCTTCCTCTCGAATTGCGGGACCATGATCTGAATATTAAACAATATGATGCTAAGTCTCTTAATCTTTTAAATAAGAGTAGTTAATCCTCGTTTTCGGTTTCATTTTATCGTGCCTCAGAAAGTTGCGTTCATGTTGCTCTAGTCAATATTAAACCATTCAGTTGGCAAATGCATATTCAATTAAAATGAAATATATTTATATGTATTTAATTGGAAACCGGATGATATGAGGTTAATAATGTGTAATCGTAAATATTTTATGAATAATGCCGCGCCAGGTAATTGTCAGGATTTGAGCTCCTTAAAACCGCATTTTACACAAATGCTTTGCAAAGACCGTTTCAAAGCAGTGGCCCCAGTTGTGGTCGTGTGTGTGTTTCTTGTGTACGTATGTGCCTTATGTAGTTCATTTGTTTATGCATCGTTGTTAATCTATGTGCCCATTGCCTAATATAAATGACCGCATCATGAAATAAGGTTTCAGTCCTGCTGGTGATGCTGAATATTCACTGTGTTGCCATTTAAACTGTCAACGCAAAGCTTCGGTGGCTTAAATCAGTTGTACAGCATATTTAACCGTATAGTCAGCTCAGCCAGTAATAAATACTAAAAGTGTTACAAACATATTTAAAAACAGTATAATACTAAAACGACTCAATACAACACAATTATTTATTCGCGATAACAGCCTAAGAAAGGTAAATAATAACGCTCGTTGCGGCTTAAACAGGTCGAAAATCATTCAACACTTACATTGTAGCACAGAAATGATAAAAAAAAGAAACATGCATGCATAAGCGTAAGTGAGCTTTAACTTCATAGCAAAACAATTCAAAGTAGAATCGTAATAAATTCGTTTTAATTTCATTGCAATCTCCGACTATTGTATTGTTTATTAGAGGAAAATAATATCAACTACATGATAAAATGTAAAAACTACATACCAAAAAGATGTAAATATTCAAAATATTATTGCAATTTCGTTCCAAAATTGACAATAAGTTTATCGCTCACATGTACTGTGTTGAGGAAAATACCAAAGGTATTGTTTGGCATCCTGAAGTCTATGTAATATCAGTAACTTATTTCATAAACGAATATAACAAGAACACAAAGAAATCGCTACAATATGTGAAAAGGAAATACTCGGATAACAGGTAATCCGGACCTCAATAATCAAACAACCTGGGATACAATCGGACCCAATATTCAAAGCATCAAATCTTCGTTAAATCCAAGAATGTCAACAGTCACGACGGTCACCTGTTTGTCTGGTTATAAAGTGTTCATTCCTACAGCTCGACAGTATTCAGATCATTTTCCAATCAATTGCATAAACGGGCATTGGAGGGTCAATTACGTTTGCAGCCTAATCGGTAAATGACCCTTTGTTATTGAAATATAATTTGTGAATGAATTGTCATGTTGACATATTTCTATATCAACGAAACTTTTTTGGAAAGGTGACCACGGAGCATTACAACTATAAGATGGTTTGCATAAGGATATGTTAATACCACTTGACTGATGGTTGCTAAATATTTTAACGTTAATAAGTAATGCTTAATTTTTGCACATACCTGTATAAAAATGAGAAAACGTGCTGCAGTTTCAAAATAAATAAGATCATTGAGTGATCGTGTTTGCGATCATACTCATTAGTTAACAACAATTTTTCCTTATCCAATTTATTAAATATTATCCCTTAACAAACACAAAACAATATTCGTCTACAAAACAAAACGGTATTGCACTTCATGTCTAATGGTTTAATTTCCATCGTAATTTACGAGCAGACTTACTATGACATGTTAAATGTCACCTTTTGTTATGCCACAAAAGATATTACAAAAATGCATATATGCATTTGTTGTTATTGCAGAGGGATGTCCGAAACCTAAGAGTCAAGCTAATAATACAATCTGGCAGCATGTACACCCATTCAACTATTCGCAAGGCACATTAAAGATTAATCTGTACTGTGAGCCGGGATTTTATGCATGGTCAGGAAACAATTACACTGATCATTTCCAAGTTGTATGTACAAATCGTTCCTGGGAGGCATTAACAAATTGTTCACTAATAGGTACATCGGAGTTTATCACACTTGTTTTAATCCATGATCATAAGTACTAAAATAGTTTTGTCATTCATTGCTTTACATTTTACAAATACTCCCGCCCCATCCATTTTCTATATGTTTACATTTTTCTAATATTAATATTTTATCATGTTCCCTGGGATGATAAAATGATTGCTTTGTTTACTAACATAATTGAAAACAGTTATATTATTACCTTTAACAGACTGCGGTCCGCCACATGTAGAAGCAAATGGTCATTACACATTTAATGCAACCACCCTCGGGTCTGTCGCAACCTTAATGTGCAATCCTGGTTATACATGGGCTGATAATTCGGACATTATATGCCGGGGAAACCGCTTATGGAGCTTATCAACAGGCCGAAGCAATTTTCTTGGTAAGTTGACTTACTTATTGACTGACTGACTGACTGACTGAATGACTGACTGATTTTATCAAAATTCGTCAAAAAATAAAATACTTCGTGTTAATTAATTGATTAAAGCTATATAGGTTATAGGTAAATTTTTTGTTTAATAAAGTCAAAAGTAATTAATTTACCTATTCATTTCGGTAAAACTACAATGGGATCACCAAAAGAATTATGTACATTAAAAACTACACCAACAACTCACCCAACGACGACCAGTACTCAAACAACGTTAAATACAACTCCACCGACGACAGCAACTCAACCAACAACGCCTACGACTCAAACAAAGACCTATTCAACTCATCCAACTTCGACAACAACTGAACCGACAGCGAGAGCAACTCAATCAGTTACGATAACAACTGAACCGACGACGAGAGCCACTCGTCCAACTTCGACAACAACTGCCCCGACAACGAGAGCAACTAATCCAACGAGGGCAACAACTGAAACGTCGAAGAGAGCAACTAAACCGACGACGAAACCAATTCATCCAACTACGATGACAACTGAACCGTCGACGAGAGCAAATCATCCAACTACGACAACAGCGAAACCGACGAAGAAAGCAACTGATCCAACTGCGGCGACAACTGAATCTACGACGCGCGCAAATCATCCTACAACGACGACAACAGTACCAACGATGAGAGCAATTCATCAAGCTACGACATCGACTGAACCGACGACGGGAGCAACTCATCCAACTGTGACACCACCTTGACCGACGACGAGAGCAGATCATTCAACTACGACAACAACTAAACCGACGACGCAAGCAACTCATCCAACTACGACGACAACTGAACCGGCGACGAGAGCAACTCATCCAACTACGACGACAACTGAACCGACGACGCGCGCAAATCATCGAACTACGACGACAACAGAACCAACGATGAGAGCAACTCATCAAGCTGCGACAATGACTGAACCGACGACGGGAACATCTCATCCAACTTCGACACCACCTTTACCGACGACGAGAGCAGATCATCCAACAACGACTACAACTGAACCGAACACGAAGCAACTCATCCAACTTCGACGACAACTGAACCGTCGACGAGATCAAATAATCCAACTACGACAACAACTAAACCGACGGCGAAAGCAACTCATCCAACTACGACGACAACTGAACCGAAGACGCGCGCAAATCATCCAACTACGACGAAAACAGAACCAACGATGAGAGCAACTCATCAAGCTACAACAACGACTGAACCGACGACGGGAACATCTCATCTAACTACGACAGCTACAGAACCAACGATGAAAGCAACTCATCAAGCTACGTAAAAGACTGAACCGACGACGAGAGCAACTCATCCAACTTCGACACCACCTTTACCGACGACGAGAGCAGATCATCCAAATAGGACAACAACTGAACCAACCACGAGGCAACTCATCCAACTACGACGACAACTGAACCGTCAACGAGATCAAATAATCCAACTACGACAACCATAAAGAACGTGTTTTTAAGTACATCAGCAGCATATCCTTTTGATAAAAACGAGTTAATTAAATTCAAAAGTTTAATATGAACATTTTCTTTAACATATTTTAAATGTATCTGCCCATCTGATGATATTAATGTTTCAATTGTACAAATAAACGTTCAGGTTGCTTCAATCTCAATGTTCCCAAACACTGGGAAACCATCGGACCCAATATAAAACACACAAAGATTCTGTCCAGTCCCGATCACGCGCTTGTCTACTGTCAACCTGGCTTTAGGGCGTTCCTGGCTAACCAACACATATATGCAGATCACTTTGAAATCACTTGCAAAGATGGCGCTTGGAAGTCCCCCTCCATTTGTCAGAATACAGGTAATACAAATTACGTTTATACATAAATATGACAGATAAGAAAATGTTGGATATGGAAGGGAATTTCGCCAGTCAATGCATGATGTTTAATGACATTCTCATTTTAACTTCTGTCATATGCTTTCTGAAACATAGTCTTTGCATTGTGCCTAGTTACATTTGCTATGCAAACATTTCATCGCAATGTCGCATGTTGAAAAGTTTATAATTACTTCATATATATATTTACTTTGTGTGTGTTATTGACAACAGCAGTTGAACTTTTGGAATTTGTATTTATGCTTATTCTAACACCGTTCTTTGTTTAACTATGTGCATTTGCGTTTTTTGCTACTAAATTTAACAAGCTGTTAATATCTTTGTGGATCTATATTACTTCTTAAGTCGACTGCTATTGCGTCTTTGATTAAGAATTAGCCATCGGTTTTGCATACACCGCCATTATAAATAGTTCACACTCCCAAAGGGGAACCAGTATTAAAAAACCTAATTCCAGCGCAAATTGCAGCGTTAATTACTATTGCCGGGAGATCACTCTTAACATCAAAATCAAAATCTCCGGTATCAACCGTGATACATCGACTATTTCTGGAATCCTTCGTAAAAATCGTGACAGGGTATAAAACTTGCCCGTCGACATAATGCCTATTGTTTTGCTTGGATTCCCACTATCGACGCCTTATTCCTCGTGTAAACGCTTTGAGAAAGATAATGCAACGCTTTGAGAAAAATGATGCCCAGGTAAGTTCTGCTTTTTGTGATTTATTTACGCTTTAACATGAACTTAAAAGGTTAACGTGACTCTTTTGTAACTAGCTTAAGAAACGTCAGCGTACAGTTTATTGTGTATTGAAAGACCTGACAACAGTGAAAAGTAAATTAATCAGTCAAGTATTGTTTCTTTGTCCCTTAAAACATGAATACACGACTTTGAAGAGATGAGTAAATACGTTATGTTCTTGCGTAAGTGTGAATGCCAACAAACATCCATATGTATGCTGTGCTATTGCAGGTCCGACTGTGTCCAATGTTGCTTGCTATGGTTCTAAACATGCGTTCAGGGCGATGCATATCTTCTAAAATGTTAAACCAAGGCCCTGGTGTCGTGTAGGGGGCTCCATCAAGCAATCACCCCAATAGTTGATTCAGGACAACCTTTATGACCAAGGTGAGTGCATATCTTGTTTGTGTGTTTGTTTTTAAAGTTTATGTGGTTTTGTCATGACGGCATCGAGTGCGGATCACCTAAGTAAGCATTCAATATACCACTGCAATATCAGAACATCCGCATCCAGCTATTCTTGTGAAAACAATGTTAAAATGCATCTATAGACTAGCCCTCAATCATTTTACGAACGATTCCTCTACTATTAGTGCATCTGATTTTAAATTTTCTTGTAGTTTTTTTTGGTTTATTTTCCCTTTAATAGTTAATTCTACCACATTTCAAGTTATAAACAATATATTCCAGCTTGTTATCTTTGAGATTTTGATCACAAAAAATGTCTAAAGGAGAAATTACCTTCAGAAGCTAATGCAAAAATGGGTCTTAGGACATATCAGCGCGGTGCTGCAGATATTCCTCTGCCATCCGTACACTCTGATATCACTCTAAGAGTCATAATGTCCCCTTATGAGACCACGAAACTTCAAGGCAGACAGGTAGGCAGATGCACAGGCTGGTCGGCAGTTTTTCAGGTCGCATCTGTTGAAGTTAGATTCTAAGATCCATTCGCACGACAAGGCTCATAAACATTAATGTTCAACATTGTAGGACCTGGGTATTGCTCAAAACACAGTGATGGCAGTGAATTGACCGACACCATATATCGGTCTCTTTCTCGTCAGATTTACCGCATCATGACTAATCACGGGTTTGGTGGAAAAAACTTCTCGTCTGCTTTTAAATTATTGCTCGATTAGAACAAGCAAAAGACATAATAAATAACATCATTATGTACTGTTATTATTTCCTAAATGTATATACTAACAATCATGTAAATACATGAATGAACGTCTATTAGAAAACTATTGTTAATGATTCAAGAAATGTGAAAAATGGTTTTAAAATGAATTTTTTATAGATTATACAAGATTTTTTTACACTTGAAGTAATGATTTTGTAAAAAAACAGCAACAACCTTTTCTAAGAAATAACTTAAAATATAATTGTTGATATTTACCTGGTGGAATATGTTTTTTGTTGTAAAAAGCTTTTGTTCAGCCAGATATGTCTTAGATAAAATAATATTTTTTTGTAATTTTCACACTGTATAAAGGGTGTTTCAGCATATAGCCAGAAATCAGACTGCATGTCACCGGTTGTTACATCAGTATGAGTTTGTGTTAATTTTGTATGTACCGATTTTTTTTAAGGAGTCGAATGGGTACTGTAATTTTCTATCTTGATGACTAAAAAACGTTCATTTTAAGAAAGATCTTTATACGACAGTGCCTCTTCAAAAGTCAACAGTTTGTTTCAATGATGTGTTTTGAAATAGCATTTAAAATACTGGTACCTTTTAATAGATGCAAATGGAAATGTTGTTTATTGTAGTTGTTGTTGAAATCAATATGAATTGCTATGCATAGAATTGTGAGAACTGTATGTGCTTCTTTAGTATGGTATTGTTTATAATAAATACCAGTTTAATTTATCATATAGTGTGAATAGCCTTTTAAAGTTTACAAGAAATGCCAATTGTGTTGTTGTTTTGGAAAGATGGTTGCATCTTGTTGTACATAATGAATAACTCTTTTTTATTTGAAGAATTATGAGATTTTCAATAAATTGCAAACCACTTTTGCTGCTCTTCATTGGATATATTTTTTAATAGTGAATTGCTTTAACATTTGAGTCTGGCTCTGGGAAAATTGAACTCAATGCATGTGCTCAAAATGTTTTCATATATTAGCCTGTACCGTCAGCACAGGCTTATTAGGGACAACAATTTCCGCCAGAGATTTTTTTATCAAACAATTCCATTTAGGTAAAATTTCATCACTGATTTGTCCTGATTAAAACTTGACACACATGCATTAAGACCCATTTCCCCAGACCGTGGCTCAATTATGTTGTTGCTGTGTGTATTTTAATGCCTGTGGATGAAGCCATCCATGATGAAATAGCGTGTCAACATAATCTAAATACTGAATAACCTTTCTTTACAATTGTATTAGGAAATATATGTATTACATGGCATACTGGTTACCGGGTAAATACTATTTTTATGAAACACATATTACATAAACATCATGATCACAAAAACAAAATGATCACTCTGGTCCTGTTGCTAGTGTATCCCACACATACTGATTATGACTAGACATATGCAACTTTAACAGGATCATACAATTGTTTTCAAAACAGTCTATACACTGGTGCAATATAAGTTAAAAATCTACATATACCTGTGAGATTGCACTACTGTCTGGTTATATGTAAATGCCTGGATGAACAAAAATAAACAGAATTATATTTGTTAATTACATATATTGCATCATGGTTTTATAATTTGTGTAAAATAAATGCATAAAATCTCAAAGAAATTAATACCCGTCATTTTGTTTGCCAATCTTTTTTTTACACATGTTAATTTCATGTAAAAGACGTATTACATATGGAAAAAAATTTGGTACCAATTATATTGTTGCTAGTGTTCACCTTTTACCTATAAAAGACATAGAATTAGTGTGGAAAAGCACATAACCTCGTTAAATGCTAGAATTCAGGGTCCTGTCTAACAAAGATCTTATTACACTTTTTGGTTATAACTGAATATTCAGCTTACAATACATAGGCATTTAGAATCTGTATGATCCTAAAATAAAGGGCACGTGAATATTGAAAGAAAATAAATACAATTGACCCTTGCTCTGGGAAAATGGGGTTTAATACATGTTCCTAAAGTGTTGTCGCATATTAACTTGTACAGTCCGAACAGGCTAATCAGGGAAAACACTTTCTGGTTTTATGAGATTTTTCGTTCTAAGAAAGTATTTTGAAAAAGAAAATACAGTCTAGGCCGAAAGTATTGTCCCAGATAAGCATGTGTGGACCACATAAGCTAATCTGGGACGCCACTTCACACACATGCATAAAGCCAATTTCCCAGAACGCGGCTCAATTTGATTTAAAACATGTAACAGGTCTACTTAAGGTTCATGGTGGGATAAAATTCATTAATACTTCGCTTTGGTTTTTCTTCATTCAATGTGGTACAATATGGTCAAACTATATATCATTTTAAAGCTTAAGACGGATAGAATAACACAAATACATTTTTGACATTCAATATTTGTGTGCTTTATTCATATTTTGGTTTAAAACCAATACATTTTTACACTAATTTACAAAATCTCAATCTAAAGTTAGGAAGGATATGCACTTCCTTAAGTTGAATAAATACAAAGCTATATACATATACAAGGTCAAGTTAGCACATTTCACAGAAAATTATTGTCATATCACAACAAATGAGTTTTTATTCAACTGCCTTTTTGGATAAATTTCCTAAACAAAGTTCTAAAAATAAATAAAACGTAACTACTTTTTAAAAATCCAGGTATGGTGGATAATAAGAGTCGCAATTCTATTTCAAAGGCTTAACAATTTTGTTATTTACCTCTCAACCAAATTGCAAATTTTTAAACCATCTCAAATTGAAATAGATTACAGACGACATATAAAATTGTAAAGGAATATAAAGAAATTGGCAAACCGATTGATTTTATATTTCGATTCCTTCTACACATTTTGAAAGCGTGGCCATCGCTGTTCTCCGTAGAAAAACGTGCAAAACAAATCGGTCGAAACCACGTGCAGTGGTGAGAATACCGGGTATTTGTATACACACACCTGATAAAACACATATCTTATTTTGACAGTTGGGTGGCAACTAGTAAAACAACTATTAACATTAATCAGCAAGAGATCGCACTTAATAACAGAAATGACCACGTAGAGATATCATCACTTACCCTATTTCAAATATTTTCCAGCTGAAAAGTGTCCCCCACACGTCTTTTTTAGTTTATTTGTATTGTTTTTCTGGAGCCGAAGTGCATCTCACAGAATATCCATCCAACTTCCGTTGTTTTCACTTTCGTTATTAAAAACTCCGTTTAAAAGAATTATTTCTACTTTTAGATTGTTAAAGCGATGTATTATTATATATGATCATTATAATAGTATACCGTGATGAATTGAACGGAGTTACGTATCGATCGTTCTGTCAGTCTGTAAGCGTACTATTTTATGCGCAATAATATAAGTAATGTGATTCGACAACGATTGTAAACATTGGTGAAATGCTTCTTACATAGTTATTCTTTTGAGTGTTTATGAGGTCTGGTCGTGCAGTTTGCAAACATCAACGGAAAGATTACAATACAATACATTTGTCATCGTCAACCGTTTGATATGTCAATTAGGCGATGAGTGAGTTTTGAGCACGCTTCTGTCTATTTTATTAATTTAAAAATGGCTGCCCCATGGTGATGAAATGACATGTGTTCGAGTTTTGATATTTATAGATATGTAAACTTGTTTTACTATTGAAGCGTAACTTGCCCTCGTCAATGTCGATATTAATCACTAGTTATATAATATTCCGCCGAAATACGTGGAATAAACATGATTCAGATTTTTGAAAATAATGTATATTTTATTGTTAAAATCGCATTGTATTTTGATTGATTTTGTGGATGTTATGATACGTTGATGTACAAAATGTGTAGCAGTTTGAAGGAAAAACATCCTTTAAAGCATATATGTATACATTTTCAGTGTGGCACTCTTCCTTTAGTCAAATTTGAGTTCAATGCTAGGGGTCCCACATTTTTCAAATTGAAGCCTCTACATGAACCTTAACCTAGGCTGTTCACTGCAAACAAATTATAGCAAATGTCAGCACAACACAATAGAAAGGCAAGACATTTTTAATCAAAAATTACACCATTGAAATCTAGCAAGAACATATCTGCTTACCAATCTACAAGATGTGTGAAAAAGATGCTTGTAAAATCATTGCAAGATAAGTAAAATAATGTGAAATAAATCAATTTCTTTAATTTTATGTTGAGCTTAAGCATGCTAAATGCTCAAATCGCAAACAACAAATTGCTACATGATTGAATAAACAGTTCAATATGTTCCAACTAGCAGAAGTTTTCTTATTAAGATTGGCCTTATTATTTTCTTAATCTTAATAAAATACGACTTTAGATATTGGATACAGAGTAGCCAAAATTCTTAAAAATAAAACACATAACACACTATATTATCATTATCAGAACATCTAGACTGGTCCCTGAAGGTTTTTATTAAGCTGCTTGTAGCTCCAGTTTATCTGATTCACCTTTGTGATGGTGTCTCTCCCTGGTAACGTCTAGCTCCTTCAACAGGTGGCCATAAGTTGAAACCAGGAACCTGCATTTACAATAGCAAAGTGAATGCAACACATTTGTCTTTTTAAGGTTGAACTCATTTAATATTTAGCTTGATTTATGCAATAGCTTAGGCCTTATTAAGAAACGTTAAGTATATGCAATTGTATAACTGATAACTTATTATAGTTATTTACCTTTGAGTTAAGGGCAAAACAACATTTTAATTCTATAACTGATACCAGCAGAGTTACCGGTATAACCTGTGCAGTTTGAACCTGACTCAACTTGATACATATGTTAATTTGCATACAGTACTTATAAGTGCCGTGTTGTGGAATCTTATTTTATGTATTGCAGCGATGTCTTTGCCCAATTGGAAAAAAGACGGGTATACTTGGGAATTTTTTTTTAAATTCAAAAGTGTTTGAAATATCCTAAACTATGGAACTCACTCCATAATCTTTTTAAGAGTTAGCTGCTAAAAGCGTTTTTCCTAATCATCAATTATGTTGGGAGTTTCAAGAAGAAATTGAAAGTACAGGAAGGTCTTGTAAACAATAATTAGGAAGTATTCAATAATACATGACTTCTTTAAGTTTGCACAGTAAAATAAGATGTATATGCATGAATATTATGAAATAATAGAAATCTTTACATTAAAAAGAATTAGTGCGGTATAGACTGTAGTTCAAAAATATCTAGCACAGGCCTCTTTAGTGATGCCTACCCGATTACACCTGGGTGTAATAGTCCAGTGCTGACACTGCCAAAGTTCCTGTATTTGCATGTCCATGCCTCCTTCTTGTACTGTCGGGTGCAATAATTGCCTTTGCAGCACTAGTGCTACTGTCAGAGGTTTCTGGTGCAGGTGCTGGCATTGTGTACTCCTGTAACATGTGTTGACATTCAACAAATCTGCTGCCTGCCTTAAAAGAGCAGCTGCTTTTTGCTGTTGGCTCATATCTGCAAATTTATTCATGTACATTATTTTTTATTTATAAAAACAAGTTACCATTATGAAGTATAGTCATAGATTCGAGAGATAATAACTGTTACGTAGTCAGATATTACACTTGCTGATCTAAGTTTCTATACATTTTTCACAGAAATATGATCTTATCTGCTTTGATCATCTAAGTACCATCTTAATGGGAAATATGCACCCCCCATTATCCTACATGTACTTACATCTTGATGTGTTCTTTGGAAGGTGTTTTTGCCTGTGTATTTAACTTACATTAAGGCAAAGATTCACTTAATTATGCTTCCTGGGTTTTACCAGTACTAGGCTAGGGCTCTGCGGTCTCGCCAGAGGAAACTCCCATGAAAAAAATCAGCATCGCACGTGAGGATCGAACCGAACCCAGGACCCCTGAGCTACAAACCGTAAACATTCACTGGGTCACTGAGCTACACGTTATAGATGCAAAGAAAAACAAGATCAATCTACCATTTAAGTCTATACAATAAAAATCTTTATTAAATGTGTCTGTTTGAAGACACCTGTTAGGTAACTGATCAACACATACTGTGATAAACTCAAACCCATTTTGGTCAACTTATGCCTGTTTTTGGTCAACTGGTACCTATCCAAAGTAATCTCGTACCCAATATACAGAAACGGTTTTAAGATGGTCAACATATATTGATAATAGTATAAAACATTATGCGAAATATAAACATTTGAAATGAAAAAGTGAAACCATTTAATTCCAGAACACATACTTATTTTTGTTCGTAAATGAGGTAACTGTGCATACTTATTTTCTCACATTGCTTTCCATGTTAATTAGCTCTTTGTATGAATTGCCATGCCGCATTGGGGATAAACTAGTAAATAACAATTTAAAAAAATCATTTGAATAAGATACAATTTTACCAACCTAGGTATCAACCGATTTGATTAGATAAATGACAGTGTTAGGAAGATATGCGATGAAAACAGAATGAAATTAATAGTTAAATTCAAACAAGCCAACAAGTCGACGTTTTGATCATCGTAACCCACTTTCGTTACAACAATACTATGGGACGTTTGCCGTGTTTACAAATGAAAACAATATTACCTCCATTAACTTCAAAAAGACCTTAATCATCAAATGACAACTCAACGTTCGAAATGGGGATTATAATCGTATGCAATTTACCTAATAAACAAGTACACTTAACAAGTAACCTTTACCTGAATAAGACCAGTGGAAAATACGTTCGAAACGACGCGGTAGAGTAATTCATCTGGTAGATATATAATACAACACAATTCTTAATTTTAACCTTTTACGAAAACTAGCGTAAACGACCGACAACTCTGATTCTCCGTCGTGTATGAATTCAGTATTACTAACGCATTCGTCTTTATGCATTCGGCATTCGGCTTACTACATGTGAGCTGATGCCTTGTGCTTATTCATTTTGCTTAGTAGAACTTACAAACTATGCCATTTTCTAGCAAAACTAAGTATTGAAATGATAATATTTCATCAACAAGACGATAGCCACATGAACATTTTAACAGAAATAATTAATGTGTTATTTACTCGAGAGAATACATAATTAACATACATCGAAAAAACATTAAAAAGAAGTATGCAAACATCACTACCTGATAGAAACAAGCACACAGACGTAAGGAAGACGCAGTTATTTTGTAACAAATAAAATAATGCAAAATGCAAATGTAATTTAGCAGTATGCAATTGTCATTTAGCAGTATGCAATTGTCATTTAGCAGTATGCAATTGTCATTTAGCAGTATGCAATTGCCATTTACCAATATGTTAGTGCCATTTGGAAACATGAATGGACTGGTGGATATTCCCTTCCATAGTTGGAATTATTCAATGTGTAAAACTTAAAATCGAATTAAAGGGTGTTGCTGCAGTTTTGCTGATTTTTTTGTTCCAAATAGATTTTGTTCAAAAATTATATTTAAGTACTACATACAAATACTATATGAAAATGAAATGAAATATAGGATCACCGGCCTTGTTTTGATTTTCTTAACCATTTTATAACATGTACTTTTTCATTTAAACTGAAAAATCCCTAATTGCGTCAAACCAATTAATAAGCTATGAAATAGACAACACATAGATATTATATAAGCTGAGATACATAATATACCATTCAATTAAACAACACAATGCCAAAAAAATGGACAACACAAGTTAAATTTTAATAATAAGTATTTTTTTAATGTTTATGTCTCCACCCAAAAAAACATCAATTTTTTACTATTTTAACACCAAAATGTAATTAAAAAAAGTTCTACCTAATAGAAATCTGCAAAACTGCTCAAATATGTTCATCTACGTGTTGTGATCATAAAACACAAATAAAAAAGGGGGTCACCGCACTTTTAACAAAGAATTTTTGTTTTAACTATCCCTACCGTCTACGTCAAATTTCATAAAATACAGCAATAAGACAAACCCCAAGTAACGGTACATAGATTGTAAGAAATATGCATAAACATTACAAAGTGTTTACAATTTTAACAGGGATCACAACAGCGTACCAAAAGACATTATTAAAAACAGTTATTTAATCACAAACATAATACCATACAGTATCAAACTCGACCTTAATCATTAATAACTTACATGTTCTTGTTCACAGATTTCGGCATGTGTGTGATTTAATGCTTTAAATTGATAACTGTAAACAGGACTAAAGAGCTCCATTCAAAACATTCATTAAATTAAAGATAGTAAAAGAAGTAAAAAAAAAAGTTTACCCCGCCTGGCATCGAACCACTTACAATTGTATTATCAACCAACTCTCGGTCTTTTCTTATGATAGTAAAAACAGAAATAATGAGTTGTGATAATAGCATCATCGGTTTTGCTATAAATATATTCTCGGTAAAATAAACTGCCGCAACACCCCTTAAGTGAATTGCTGTGCGTTGCAGAGCAGTGCATATTGGATCTATTTTTATATTTTTATGTGTAAAATATCGATCGAAGTAAACCATAAAACATAATTTCTAAATTAATGTGCTTGATGCACGTTTCATATAGGTGTCTGTTACAGGACAATTTCTCCCGATAATTTACTTTCTTATGTTCTAATGTGCAGTACATCTGATTGGATAGCAACTCATCTGCAACTTGAGGATTGAAGCAGATTTATAGACGTATTATCTCAAAATAGTGTTGATGTTGCACAGTTTGATTAATTACATTTAAACAGTCTCTTGCCTAACGACGTAAATTGCATTAAGTATACGATAACTACTAATGCGTATGATTTCACTATAGATAAAAAAGTATCAAACATGCCTTGTGTAATCAAACAGGAAAGTGCACGGCATTAACGAGATCAATTGAAATAATGATGCAAAGCTACTTTTCAGTTACATTGGGGTTACATTGTTAAAAGCAACACAAACCGATTAAAATGATTAAATACATTTAAACAGTTTCTTGCCTAACGACGTAAATTGCATTAAGTATACGATAACTACTAATGCGTATGATTTCACTAAATATTAAAAAGTATCACACATGCCTTGTGTTATCAAACAGGAAAGTGCACGTCATTAACGAGATCAATTGAAATAATGATGCAATGCTACTTTTCAGTTTCATTGGGGTTACATTGTTTAAAGCAACACAAACCGATTAAATTGCATTTTTAATAAAGATAATATTTTTATAAAATGTAAACTGTAATGATAGGTAAAAATTAAATAACCCACTTGTTCGACTTATTATCAAGGTTTACCGATATAATGCCTGAATGGTCCTGCATGCAATTTATATACAAGCAGGTGAATTCTGGTTTACATATTGACATCTGTTACTTGTTAAATAACTTGTCTGTAAATGGCGGCCAATTTTGTCTGAACTTTATTGATGCATGGAACAGTTATAGACACACCTTCACACAGACACATACATTCACACAAACGCACACATACATACATAAGCACACACACATACATATACAAGCACACACACGCACGCACACACACACACACACACACACACACACACATGTTTGTATAGGTACCATTCCGGGGACCAAGACTTAAACATGTTTTTTTAAAGACATCATTATAACGCTGTCCTTTCTCTACTGCAAAATCAATAAATACGCAGATAAAGATAGGAAAGAAAAAATTCTATTCAACAATATGATACACGCAGTAGTACCCACATAAAACACTTCGAGGGCCTCTCTCGCTTAGCTGTACTTATGAGGACATCAAAGCGAGGACATTAATTTGCATATTTCACACACACTGGACAACTACATACAACACGAGGACCCTTATTTGCATATATCACACACTGGACAACTACATGCAACATGAGGACCTTCATTTGCATACATCACACACTGGAAAAGTTCGGGCAATGTAAGGACTTCCAACGCGAGGACCTTCATACATACAATGTGCAGATTTTAAAGGACAACACATACATATATTCGCAGACACCTGGATCAAAGTTTCCAATTAATTAATCGATATTATTTAGCAGTGTGCGTCATTTGTTACATCGCCATTGATGCTTGACATCAGCTCATAACCGACCTTTGAAATAATATTGCTAAAATTAGTCTTTTACCTCCAGGTTTAAATGGGTTCAACCATTCTTATCCCGAAATAAATCAAAATTGTTGCTGTAAGCGAATCCCAATATCAGTATTAGTTTGTCAATACATGCGTAAATCTGCATGTCATAGTTCTAAGGCAATACAGAGCAGAAGTGGTGTGTACCATAAATAGATATTCAAAACACACTTTTATAGGTGGTTAGAAATATTCAGGTTTGCTCACAAATGTTGACATATTGGAATTCGTAATCCACCTCCTATAACCAACAAAATAACTTACAACGTCCCAAATATTTTCTGATTTTTATTTTCTCAACTATTGTAAAGTACAAAGAAAGTACAATAGTGAGCATGTTTGTCATAAAGTAAATGCACAGAGGTTTAAATTAGAGATTGCTTACGGCATATTTAATTTATAGAATTTGATATAATATTAAGATAAAATATTGAAAAATTTGCTTGAATGACAATTGTCTATACACACATTGTAAATCATGCATCAACAATATTGACAACATACTTAAATTGTTATTCAACTACATTGTAGAAACACGAATCATCAGAAAAACTGGTTAATCTGTGTTTTTTTTCCACTTAATGAAACAAGAGGGCAAAGATTGCCCTATATTGCTTATATGACAATCACTAATCACTCATTAAAACTTTGTTTTGATGCATGACCTAGAATTTTTAACCCAGATCTTGTCCTACATATAACTAAGGTAGAAATTTAGACAAAGTTTGGTATAGATACAATCGAAACAGTGACTTCTGAAGTGTTTACAAGGTTTTCCAGAAATTTGCCCTAGTGATCTAATATTTGACCGGAAACTACCCATTATCAAACTTGACCTACATATTATTGAAACAAACATTCTGACAAAGTTTCATGAAGATCAAATCAAAACAGTGATTTCTAAAGTGTTCATAATGTGTTCCCTTAGTTGGCCCTCGTGACCTAGTGTTTTACCTCAAATGGCCCAATATTTAACTTGTCCAATTGTGTCAATATTAACATCCTGACCCTTTTTTGCTAAAATTAGGCTTAACATTGAGTTCACAAGGTAAAGATTGATGACACACGATGCCAAACAGAGAATGATTCTAAAAGCTCACCTTTTTAAATATCAGTAACTGATTTTATAAAAATAATCCTCATTATACTTTAAACCAATATATAGTAGTTAAATGATATTAACAAGGGTAATTTTTTTTAAACGTCAAGCAACATAATGCAAAATTGACATATTTATGCATCAAAAAGCTTTCTAGTCAACATAATAAATAGATCCCTAACATATTAAGCAAAAATCGTTTCTATAAAAGATGGCCCATGCACAAATATTAACTGCAAAGTCTGCAATTTTCATTCGAACAAATTTAACACTTAAGTTCGTTTACAACAGCAGACAGATTTACTTAGTAATACAACATAAACTAGAGGGCCAAGATAGCCCTATATCGCTCAAATGACAATTTATGTTGACTAATTAAAATATTTATTGAACCGGTGACCTAGTTTTTGCCCAAAATGACCCATGTTAGAACTTTGTTTACATATCATTAAGACAAACATTCTGACAAGGATTGGTGAAGATACAATCAAGATTTGACAACTACTGTAATTTTGGTGCAGATACAATGAAAATTTGACAATACAAGTGTTCATAAGGTTTTACTAAGATATCAAAATTATTCTTCTGACCCAGCTGTGCAGAGCATTTGGCCTCTTGTGTTCACAGCATAAAGTTTGACGACTACCTAAAGGCTCACCCTGTCACTTTGAGGCATGTGAGCTAGAAAGGCCATTATTCTCAACCAAATAATGATCAAAGTATAACATAATGAACCATTTTACTAGTTTAATACCAACAATATGTTAAAAATGGGCCATTGAAAATAAAAAACTAAACTTGGGGATGCTCTGTTTGGTTTCAAATCACATATATTAATATACATATAACTACAACAGATTAGATTTTTGTGTTAAAAACTGCTGATTGAAAACTCCCAGAATGATAAGAAAAATATAAGAATTATCAATTACCTTTTATTAGTAAACATTCCTATGACATACATAACAGAGAAACTTTGACACACACTCAGCCCTTCAACGAAGACAACCATGTTATTCAGGAATATGCACTCTAAATTGTTCACATGATTCTCCAATATAAACTGTTCATTTACAAGTTGTGATGATCTGCCAACTGCAAATAAGGAGGGATTGGACAACAAATTTTAGATAAGCCATGCCACTTCCATTTTTAGTCTCTAACTCAATTGCATCTACCACAACCATAATTAAAAGTTTAAAACCTATATTACAATAAAATGTGTTTCATTGTGTAAAACAGGTCAGCACATTGCCAAGCTATTTAAACAGATTAGGTTATTTTTCTATTTAGGTACATTTGCATGTTGATCCGTACATTGTTTAAAGATGCTGGACCGGTAAGTCAATATGAATATTTCAGGTTAAGAAATAACACTATATGTCAAATCAATTATATAATATAAAAATGCAATACGATTGATCACTAATTTCAACATGTAAACGTTGTATTTTTGCTGTCAATGGGTGTTATCAAAACATTTCTTGAATTTAAACGTTCTAGGAAACAAAAACACTAAGCCAGTAGAAGGATTCCAACTGACGTCATCCAGATCTGCAGGCGAGTACTCTTCCACTGCACCATGGAGGACTAGTTGTTACACGCTATTAAGATACAGAATGCATACTACTCACAAAAACACACACACAATGTAAACAAACATGAGATTAAAGCTGGCAGATTTTTATCAAAAATGTTAATTTTCTTTTTTTTTATATTTAGTTATGTGCAATGCATTGCAAAAGCATTAATTAAAATTACGCATATAATTATTCTTTGAGGTGGCTATGTGTATGGTTTCTTTCTGTACATTCACTACTTGGATACTGGATTTTCTTATTTCAACCTGTTCTTTGTCTCCATCTCCTTGTATGACATTCAAACTTTCCTCAACGTATATGTTCACTGTGTCTCATTCTGGATATACTGTACCTTTACAATCAATGTCACTTTCCTCTGATGAGATGTAATCGGCATCATTATCATAATCATACGAATCTTCCACAAAGTCATAGGTTTCTATTTGTTGCTCTTCAGCATTCCTATAAAATATTAACAATGAAATTGTAATGTTTATGCTACAAACTCTACCAATATTCTGACAAAAGCCTTTATATCAGTATTATATAAGTACTGGTATAATGACAACGGTCTGCTTTTTTATTTATATATGTATGTCCATTTGTGTGTGAATTTCTTAATAACTTATCTTTTGAGGACTTCAGCAATGTATCTCTATCTACATACTGAAACCAATGTGAGGACTTGAACTATTAATCTCTTTTTACATATGTCAATAAAAGTCAACCTAATTGAGGAACAATTAATGTTCATTAAACACAGTTAACATGTTGAATGTGTTACATTAAACGTTCACATAGTTTGATGATTGTAGGTGGCAGTGTAAGCGTTTGTGCAATAGCAAATATGATATTCCATTATGAAAGTTTCGAACATTTTCGGAACCATGGTAAAATATAAACAAGAGCACCGCATAACGGGTGCCACGCTCGGCTGCGAAAGCTTGTCAGAATTTTTGTTTTTTTGTTTTTAAGAGGTAACAGTGAACTTGACGTTTGACCTAGTGACCCAAAATGGGTGTGGCGTGTAGAACTCATTAAGGTGCATCCACATATGAAGTTTCAAAGTTGTAGATGGAAGCACTTTGATTTTAGAGCCAATGTAAAGGTTTCAGCACGAAGCCGGCGGATGGCGGACGACGAGCAGGCTATGACAATACCTCGGATTTTCTCAGAAAACAGCCTCGCTTAAAATCAATGAACATACAATTTGTTGTGCGCATCCTCGCCTACGGTCTTAATTAGGGTACTGATAGTGGTCATGGAAAGAGAAGACAGGCTCTCAGTGTAATTGACAGGACACAGTTTGTGTATGTTTGATCTTTGAATTCTTATTGAAACCATAACCTTTAACATAGGGCATAGCTCGTGCACGCAACACACCGTCTGGTGTGGGGTTATATGTTTGTACAGTTATTCCAGATTTGGATACTAAACCTTGAAGATATTTCATGGACACAATTAAATTATTATTGATTTCTGAACCCTTATTGTGACCTTGACCTTAAACACACGGGTAGGCACACCGTCTGATGATGGGTAATATGTTTGTCAGGTTATGTTTGATTTGGATCATTAATTATGAAGTTATGGTCCGGACTCAATTTGTGTATGTTTGACCTTTAACATAGGGACATGACTTTTGGATGCAATAGGTAGGTTATAACTGACTAAAGTAATCCTACCTCTTTACTCTAGCTGACTCTTTCATCTGTTTAACTGCTTGCACTTTGTTCCTTTCAGTCTTCATCATCAAACTCTCGTAATCTTTTTGTTGGAACCTGGAAAAAAAGATTTTAGCTTTGTTTATCACAATTATCCTATTGAAATGCAGGAGTGTAACAAGTGTTTTTTTCTGTTTGTATGTTTAGAAAGTAAGATGCTAGGCCATTATGCAGGCTAAATGAAGCGGCAAGTTCAAAAAATTTACATATGAATGCTATGTTCATGAAATTTCAATTTCTCTATGTTTAATTAACCATGTGTGATACCACGGTGAATATATCACTTACTGAACTGCTCATATTTTATGTGACTGAATATTAGATTTGAAACAAGCCATGAACAAGAATGCCATTCAGAAACCTTTGTCAGAACTAGAGGTTTGTCACAGGAGTGACGGAAAAAAAACACCTCACCAGGACACAGGCTCATATTAATCCTCAGAAAGAAAAGTGTCTTCTTTACAAATAAACAAATACTTAATAAAACAGTTTTTAAATCATGTAAGAAAATCATATGAGATGGTATGTCATGTGACATTTACCTATGACTTTAACCTTTAGTTGGCATAGCTAAAGCATGGGTTCTTCGCATAGCCTTGTTGCGGGCAATATTTCTTTTAAGATTGAAGAAAATTCTTCACAAAGTATATGATTTATAGATTGGACACAAAATTGACTCCAGTTTTAAGAAAATAATTTAAGGGATATAAGATTTATTGAGTGTTGCTGTCGAGACGGAATGCCAGACATCTGTCATATGACCTTAAACTATGACCTTGACCTTTAGCTATTAAAACTACTGTATTTGCTCTGCAAAAAAACCTTGCTGATATATTCATTTAAGCCAAATTTTAAGAAAATAATTTAGGGGATATAAGATTTTATGAGTGTTGCAGTCGAGACGGACTGACAAACATCTGTCATATGACCTTCAACTATGACCTTGACCTTTAGCTGATAAAACAACAGCATTGGCTCTGCACAAAAACTTGCTGATATATTCATTTAAGCTAAGTTTTAAGAAAATCATTTAAGGGTAATAGAAGTTATAAAGCAGACACTAAATATTGGCTGTCTGACATTTGACCTTCAAAAGTGACTTTGTCTAGCCTACAAAATGGTGACAAACAGTTTGCACATCACCATATTGAGATGGTGATTTGGGCAAATTTTGATAAAAATTCTTCAAGGGAGACCAACGAAAAGGACTAAATGATTCAAGTATTATATACAAAAGCCCTCTCCCAAAGGGTAGATAGCTAGGAGTATAATAACACTGCAAGTATGTAAGAGCTGTTCACACAAAATTTCAGGACATTAATTCATGTCAGACAAAAATAACACTACATGTCATCCACTGTGTGAGTGTGGCGGTGGGTAGTAATGTATATTTGTGAAAAATATAAGTAATCACTATTCCTACCTTTACTTTTTCCAATGAAAACCTTTCATATTTTTTTAAATGAATGCAACATCTCATTGCAAATATAAATATTAATAAAATTTAAATGTGAAACAGCATTGTGAGGACTTCAGCAAAACAAATAAACCCTGCACAAGATCATTTGTGAGGACTTGTTGCTCTTTGGCATGACTTGTTTTGATTCTAATTTTGTGAAAATCCATCTTCAGAGGTGTGATTAAACTTCGGCGGCTGTAAACCAACCAATCTCTTGACACAGTGTTCAGTTGACATTTAATAAAATAATTATACATAGTTTTGGTGCCTTCTTATTTAAAACAGTTGTGTGTTTAACAAGATATGTCCTTTTAGGTGAAACGTACCCCAAAGCAGTTTCTTAAACAGCAAAATATGTGCTGCTTTTTTTTATCTAACTATGTCGCATGATAATCCAAAACCAATTCAGATTCAAAGATATTGACCTTAAAACACAATGTGTCTGTGTATGAGTACCGTGGGTAGCAGTTAAATTGAGGACAATGTATGTTTTGTTAAAATGATGTATGACTAGGTCAACAAAACTAACATAAATACATGAAAACATTTTGAGGACTTAAGAGTTTACGTCCTCGCACTGACGGTAAGTCCTCACACCGTTGTTATGCACTTAAGTCTGAGTCTCCACAACTAATAATGGTGCAACAAATGATGAATTATAGCATTTTCTTATTTTCTATACACATAACGAACATCAACATAAAAATTTCAAATACACACCTTCATCATCAGTTGAAATGATTCAGGAACTGGTTATGTCAAACTCTCCCCCTAATGACTGAACTACATTCTCAGCATCAAATGCCAAGTACAAAACAGCTTTCATCAGTCATGTTACACATCACTATAAAAAAATACATAGAGTTCAAAAATAATTTCCAGGCTAAAAATCAAATTTCCATGAATACAGACCCTGCTATAAAGTAGATACATCTATTGCCCTTAACTCACAATGGAACTAAAATAATACAAACTCAATACTTCAGAAAGATACCATGTTCCATAAAAAATGTACAGCTACTTAGCTGGTTTTTAGTCGTGAGCCAAAACTAAATTTACAAAGCATGTTTTGCAAATCAGTATGTGCTTTGAAGCCTAAGCTACGCTTAGAACCGTAACTCACTATGCTAGGAACGATTACCGCTGCCTGTCTGCACTGCAGACGACGAATGGTTTGGAGCGTCTGCTCTACTCCTGCAGTGAGTGTATTTACCAGCTTGTAAGACGACATTGACCAGTCTAGTGTTTATCATTGAAATCTGTACATATTGGCTGCTTTCAGGGAAAATGGGGCTTACTGCATGACAAATAAGATTAGCCTGTGCACACTGATTATTCTGTGCAATGCACACAAGCTAATCAAGGACGATAACAGCAAACAACTTCAGTACCTTCAGCGCTTTGCTTTTCTCAATGTCACTAGTAAAATTTATTCACTTAGATGAGCAGACATCATCAAATGCTGGTTCTGAAAGCTTTTTTTAAACATGTGTATATATAACATTACAATCTATAGGCATTTTCCTGATGTGATAAAGTACCTGTCTACAAAGTATGGAGGTGCTAGATGCAAAACAACTAAAGTTTTTTACAGTCTTTTGAAAGGCCACACCAGTCACACAGAATCTACTTGGATTTCCTTTACCGGCAAACTCCTTTCAAACAACTGGCTGAAACACTTCACTACTTAGATATGTTGTAGTGGTAAATTACCTCTCACACTATCTTTTGTTTTAACTTGGCATAATGTCTGGGATCAAAGACTGAAACTTCAGTTTGTCTATAAACAGTTCAGCATAAAACTGACTGTTACAATGACAATTTCTTGCAAAATATAAATATCAATTTTGGAGTGCTTGGCCATTAAAGCCGCTTTGACTGTTAACCAAAAGTGGTTAGGTCTTCAGAAGTTGATCAGGAGATTTTAGGCTCAAGCTGGACCGCTTTTTAATGTCATTGTTTTCTTTGAGCAAGAACATTCATTCACATTGCTCAGTGGACAGTATTAAAAATAAGTTAATAAAACTTGACTACCGGTTCTGCTAATAATCAGCAGTAAGACAATATGTTAATATTCAAACCCTTTCATTCTTTTTTCGGAAATATGGCGAATGATTTATCAACCGCAAGTACATATTGAAAATGCCATCTTTTGATAAAATTGGTGTGTTTGAGCACTAAGACTCATACCTGTCCAAACAAGTGCCAAACAAATATCCATTAGTGCATGGGAAAAAACTCCTGCATCACAAGAAAGCTAGAAATGCTCACAACTTCCATTAACAAATATGTGTATCTGGTGAAGTTAAAAAGAAAATAATTATATCATGAAACATAAAAAATATATTTGAAGTCCTCACATTCACACTATATGGCATTATGTGTTGAGTCTTCCTTTTGTTAGTAACTATATTTGATAAAGAAATTGAGCAAAACAATGACAGAACATGATACGCACGAAATGTATTTGAAGTTCTCACATGCACAATATACAGAACTGTGTGTTGAGTCCTTATGTTGTTAGTAAGTATTGCTTATTACAATTTGCTAAACTTAATATAACATAGGCTGTTTGTATAACATACATGCCCCCATATGGGCTGTCAGTTGTACTGGCAGCCATTATGTGAGTATGTTTTTTTCACTGTGACCTTGACCTTTGACCTAGTGACCTGAATATCAATAGGGGTCATCTGCCAGTCATGATCAATGTACCTATGAAGTTTCATGATCCTAGGCCTTATTATTATTGAGTTATCATCAGGAAACCATTTTACTGTTTTGAGTCACTGTGAACTTGACCTTTGACCTAGTGACCTGAAAATCAATAGGGGTCATATGCCAGTCATTATCGATGTAACTATGTTATTTCATGATCTTAGGCGTAAGCATTCTTGAGTTATCATCCGGAAACCATTTTACTGTTTCGTGTCGCTGTGACCTTGACCTTTGACCTAGTGACCTGAAAATCAATAGGGGTCATCTGCCAGTCATGATCAATGTACCTTTGAAGTTTCATGATCCTAGGCGTAAGCATTCTTGAGTTACAGTAGGGTTAGGGATTTTGTTCCACAAATAAGGAGTTGCATAGGGATGAATATTTTTGGGAATTAATCTCTAACAATCCGTTGTTTTATGGATTAATCCCTAACAATCCCTACTAGGGTTTTTTATGTTTTTTTAGGATTATTAGGGATGCTAGCACTCTGCGCATGTGAACGGGTGAAAAGGTGGGGTTAAGAACGTAAGCTTTTGATAGCATTACGCATGCGTAGGGCTGAAAAGGCGGAGTTATTATCGCTAGCGTAGCTTGCGATAATGACTCCGCCTTTTCAGCAGTACGCATGCGTAGTACTATCAAAAGCTACAGTAAACGCGGCCATCTTAACTTCGTTCCTAAATGTGCGTATAATATAAATATCTTTTATATAAAATTTCAAATGCTAAAGACCTCAATAAAAGGAAGTTATCACTCTACTCATAGTGCAAAGTATCCTTGGATTTTTTTAATCGCTTTAGTTAAAAGAAAATCAAGCATTCGGAGGAAGTTAGTTTAACAAAAACAACGAAGAAAACTCTCTCCAAACGTTTTCTTCTAAAATTCCTAACAGAACTCCGAGGTTTGTACTATCAAAAATAAAGAAATTGTTTTCTGATGGATACAGTTCAGTGGCGATTGCGAAGAGATTGAGATTGGAACATTCGTATTAAATTACGGACAGAGGAATTAGAAAAATAATCGCAAGACTGCGTTCGGAACAACAGCACCCCACCCACCGAACAATTAAGGTAAAAAAGGAACATTATGAGTTTGTGAATTTTTTGTACAGACAAAATAACGAACTAACTGCCTCTGAGGTAAAAAACAAAATCTACAACGTTTTCGGTGTTAGTTTGTCCATTGCAACAGTTAAAATAATACGGAAAAAAATTGGGTGGACCTACAAACAAGCGTCTTATTGCCAACTGATAAGTGCCAAAAATTGTTCTGTTAGAAGGCATTTTGCATTAGAAATGTTTCGGACAAGAGAAGAATTCCTAGATGTTATTTTGACAGGTATGTTTGTAATGATACCAATTTAAAACAAAATTTCTTGTGTGTATAGTAATTAGTTTATAAGGTCCCTTTGACATAATGTAATGATAGGGATAATATATTCCCACAACATCAATTGGTCTGGTTTAAATCTGAAAAAAATTATCTGAAAATGTATATCCGAAATAATGGAAAATTATGTTATAATATACACCTTAAGTTAGGCATTATATACCTTTGGCATTGTATGTTCCCTTAGGCAATTTTTTCAAACGGAACATACGAGTTCACTCAATTGATTGTATCGTTTGTTATGTTGTTGCTTTGTGTGCATTTTTATCAGACATTTTTTTCATCGGTGTCAACTATTATCAATCTGTGTAAGTCATTACCAAGGTTTTTTATCGTTGTCGACGCTTACAAACATGCACGGAATCAAACAAATGTCTGTATATCAAAGACCAATTATAAACCAGTACGCGCAGTCATCTTAGCAGACAAAACTAACAAACTGCTACAACATTGATAACGCAATGACACAGATAATCGATTTATATGTACATAACAGGCCTTAAGTCTCTTAAATTGTGTTGAGATGTTCCAAAATTAACCTCCCTCATTAATTGCGGAGGCGTCTTAAATCCGCTGTTAACAAGTGTTTGATTCTTTGTGTGACGTGCAATAAACCGGTGCTGACTGCTTATGAGACTGCAGCGATTGGTTTATCACCATTTTTTTAAATTGAGTTCCTCAGGCCAAAATCGGCTTGCCCTGGGCTCACGGGCAAACACGATTTTACATCCCTGACCTTTAAATGTTTGTACTAGCATTGAAGTTTTATCAAGATGAACTTGGTAACTTAAAAGTAATAATGGCCCATGAATTGATTTAAATTTTAAAGAATGTTATCTCTCCTGTGGCTGCTGTTTTTTTGTAACTATTTTAAGGAATTTTATGAAATTTAAGATATGTGGGTATTATTTTACTGTAAAAGTGCTCTTAAGTTGTGTTTGGATTACGTCTTGTAGCTCCTAATTGACTTAAACGTGCGGGATTGTGTCTTTCTGAATCTGCTGTTTAGAATCCTATTGTGTAACTTAACATTATGGATGTCACATTTGCATTATTGTAGTGGTTCTCTAACACGTTTCTTTGGGATGAGTTGGTTTGTTCATATTTATACTTTTTTAAATGCCAGCAACTGGATGATTGAAGGAGTATTAGCTTAATTTGAATTCTTTGCATACACATCATTTAAATGTCAATTTGCTTACCTAATGGTAAATTTATCATAACTATAGGTTTTATTATGTACATGTGTATCTCTGAATATTTAATACAGATGAGACATCAATAGAAATGTCAGTAAGCGGCTCTTTCCAGTTCTATAAGAGAAGTTCATCATTGGCCAGTCTTCCAAGGAAGTGTCCAAAGCCAAAGCATGCCTTGAAGGTTTGTGATATTTTTTACCTGCTGTTTTATTAAATGGTCTTTTAGGTCTTGGAGAGGGTGATTAATTCAATGTTGAAACCTGTGTACCACAATGCATGTGAACTTTTTGGTGCAGGACTGACAAAAGACCAAAATAAACAAGAAATTCAGTTGCTAATGTATTAGTTGTTAAAGAAAATAGAACATAGTCTTCATGTAAAGATGCATAAGACACATGATAAATTATGCAATATAATTAAAATACTAACTAAAACAATTCCTTCTTCTTATAGTATCGAACATTTATTTGCTTTAACAGACTGACAGGAATTTGATCGGACCGACACATTATTAAATTTTAAGTCTGTCAGATTGAATGATTGATATGTACATGTACTTACATGTACATATGTCCTTTACAGGCTATTTTTGCTTATCAATAATAAATACACAACTTAATTAGGTATACATGTGACATTCTGAAAATATGTTTGGTTTGCTGTATCATGAAACATACACTTACACTGCACCATTCTTTTATTGAACACCTCAAATGTTCTATATTAGTTGTGATCGCATATTTTTTCTGAAAATGGTTACGTACTTATTGTTGCAACATCATATCATCAATAAAAACAAAATTCCTTGTTTTATGAGATATTCGGTATTTTGATGTATGACGATCATCTATAATTCACTTGATTAGCTATTACTTTATTTGCAAACTGTTTTGCCCAATGCGGTGAACTAAACAAAATTCAATTTATGGTCACAATTGTATTTTGGTATATGTGCGTCCGTCCTATGGTTTGTCTTCCATTCAGATTATGTTTATCTGGAGTGTTACTCTGTCATAAAATTGAAATGGGTTCGTTCGCAATCATGAGATGGCATGTCATGCGAAAGAATTGTTTGGCTATGTCAAATGTCATAGATTGTGATTTCAAAAATTGGGTATTATTTTCTTGTCCAGATTGTAACTTTGTCATTCATTGGTTAATTTGAAATGACTTGACAAACATGATATTCACCAAAATGAGGCAATGTGTCATGAGCAAGATGATATATTGTATTTAATCTTAAGGTTAAACATTTGTCGGTTGAAAAAAGGGAATTATTTTCTTGTCCAGCTTATTAATTTGTTGTTAGCAAGCTGAATGTCAAATAACTTACCACAAATGTTCACAATCATAAAACAATGTGTCATGCCAAAGAGGTAAGTGGTTATAACAAAGGTCAATGTCACACTGAGGTCGAAGGAAACAATAGTGTATTATTTTATGGTGAGGCTAGTAACTTTGTCATGACACAGCGACTTGATATAAGTTCACTTCTTTATCTTTACCTTTTGCACAATAAATCATAGTTTTTAAAGCCAACATGCTCATGTACACATGCTGAATTTCAGGTTCACATATGGGGAGGCATCAGTTATCAGGGACCAACACGCTGTTGTGTTTTCACTGGCATAATGGACTCCGTTTCATACCAGCAAATCTTGAAATCAAGTATCTTCCCATTTGCCAACAGAAATATCTAAATGGATTTCGACTTTATCAGGAATGTAGTATTCCGATCAATAATCAATTATTAATTTAACATACTTGCATTGTTATATTATTTGGATTGTATGTATGTACTGTATAAATATTGTAGAGATATAATAATTGATGTATTGAATGACATCGTCACATGATTTTTATACTGTTTTGGAGGAATAAAATATCTGACAATTTCCTTAAGCCAACTGTGACTTCTTTTCAATTTGAAAAAAAGTTTGAAATCATATTAACAACATATTGAAATTGAGTAATAATACACCCATCATCATTGGTAATGGGGACTATATAGGAGTCACTTTGTTGGTTGGTCGGTCTGTCCAGAAAACTTCATCTGATCTTCACCAAACTTGGTCAGAAGTTGTATCTAGATGATGTCTAGGTCAAGTTTGAATATGGGTCATGCCATGTCAAAAACTAGGGCACAGAGTCACTTATTGCGTTTTAAACCAAACACTTGTCCAGACCATTACTATAGCATTTATTTTTATTTTTGTTTGTAAAATGTCTTTAACATTTGTTTACCATCATTAGCAGTGTATCATACGAAAGGAGTGTATCGATATCTCCAAGTCAGAGTTACACTTTTAGTTAAAAGGTCAAAAATGGCCATAAAAAAGCTTGTCCGGGCCATACATATGTCATACAATGTGATTTTAAAATGCTCTGTACATTTGTTTACAATATTGGACAGTGTGTCATGCAAAAGATTAACATCGATATCACCAGGGTCAGACTTTGAGTTCAAAAGTCAAAAACGGTCATAAATGATCTTGTCTGGGCCATAACTATGTCATTCATTGCGAGATTTGACAATGACTCAGTACATTAATTTTTGTTTCCGTCATTGGATGGTGTGTCATGCAAAAGAATTCATGAGTTCAATGGTCAAAATAGTCATAAATGATTATGGCATAATAATTCTTAGCTTCTTTTGTTTCGTGAAAAAAGAGCATTCAAACTAGTATGTTTCAGTGCAGCGTGTGGGAGTTTTTGTCTTGTCTGTGACAAAACTCCAGTATTTTCTGCCATGAGATGTTTTTGAATAACTATTGTATGAAATGACATAAAATTTAATAATATTGTTTAGTATCATTTTGTGTTGGTACACTTGAAAGTTTTGTTGATTCAGCTCTAGTTTTATGACCATTAAATTGATTGAAATTGAGAATCTTGTTTGTCTGCACTGTTGTATGGAATTTAATGTGATAACAATTAAATGTGTATCATCATTCTTCTGCGGTTCTTGCATAAGTTTCGTAAGGATGATTTGGTTTGTTCAGGGTTGTACCCTTTAATTGATTGCAACTAAAGGATATATTTTCATTTGGTGGAGAATATTAATTCGTCAAGTTTGCTGGTGTTTGTGGAGTTCCATTTTTACCCCATTAACCTAAAATATATGAATACATGGGCCAATAAGTTTGTTATAAATACTACTTAATGTTGTTCTTGTCAAATGTGTATCTAATGATTTTATTTCACCCGATATCCAAAGCAATTAGTCCTAGGGATACAGTAGAACATTTCTTCCGTGTATAACTGAGTATTGTTATGCTAACATTCCTGTCCATTTGCGTGTCATGTATGCAAATGGTATGGTTGACTATATAAAATAATGTTCATTTTTAAGGAAAATGACGCCAAACACACCAGTCGATCAACTATGCAGTGGTTGAATGATAACATCGTGAAGACCATGCCTGCACCAGCATCGAGTCCGGACCTGAATCCTATAGAGAATGTTTGGGCAACATTGAAGGATTATTTAAAATGACAAGTGAAGCCCAGAACACAGGCTCAACTTGTCCAAGAAAAAACAGAGTTTTTGAACAACCTAACAGCGGAATACTGTGCAAAATACATAGACCATATTCACAGAGTCTTACCACATGTTGTTCTAAATGACGGTGGACCATCAGGATTTTAGTGAGATGGATCATTAAAAAATCAAGGACTCCAACAAAATGCATATACAGTGTATATGTGACCAATGTTGTACTGAATAGTTTACTGACATTTAGGTTAGCTTTAATATATCCTTGTAAATATAGAAACTTGTTATTTCTACCAGAGTTTGTCTCTCAGGGAAGACTGTTTTGAGAATGATGAAACTGAAAGAATGATTAATTTAACTATTTACTGAGATTTGATCTACATTTTGTTGGAATGAACGAACGCCAGACTTAAACTAGCATGTAAAAGGTTAAAAAATTAACAAATATTCAGGTATTTTTTTCTTTTGCAAAATACATGTAACACATTTATTTTTTGCCAATTTTATGAATAAAAACATATAAATAATTGATTAACCAATAATAATGCATGAAACCCATGGCATATACTGTTAATATGGCTTTGTGTCTAAAAGATTATAGTAAATTTGTTACAAATTTAAATAAAAACATTTGTAATTGAAAGCAAATATTTCTAATGCCTTTGTTTTCATTCAAATCATATAACAAATGGAGTTAATTGAGAATGGTAAGCTGTTGCTATAGCCTTCTTAAAAAGTGTTCCGCTGTTGGAGACATATGCCCCCAGAACATGCCCTTGACCTAGTGACCTAAAATCAATAGGGGTCATCTGCCAGTCTTGATCAATGTACCTTTGAAGTTTTATGATCCTGGGCCTAAGCGTTCTTGAGTTATCATCCTGAAACATTTGGTGGACGGACCGACCGACCAACATGTGCAACATTCAACATTCAGGCCTCAATATTAACCTAAAATTCGTTGTCTTTCTGTGCTGCAAGTTATTTCTTATTACATTGCTGAATGACAAACATACAGACTTTACACACCTTTAATTGCACAATCCATTAAAGCCACACACCTTGAAATGTAATACTTGTAATAGTAAATTAAAATTTAAATAAGAAACATATTTTATCTCTGCCAATTAGAATATAGTTTGTGTTTACAAGGTAGAAATCCGTCTCTTTTACGCTTTAATACTTGAAGATAATCGCGTTTGTCGAAAAGGACGTATACATCTAGAAATCTTTCTTCGGTTGTAAATGCGTTACCGTTTACAAAATAATAAATTTCTTGCTTACCAGGCTATAAATTAATTTTATCAATCTAAATTAGAATATGTGATGGTAAAAATCCGTCTTTTTGCGCTTAAACTTAAAAATAATCGCCTTTGTTTAAATGTATGCATATTTATAGAAATCCTACTTTCGGTTTTAAGATATAAAACAACTTGCTAACTAGGCTGTAGATTCCATGACATTTTTGCAAACTTTCAAACCGCATGTTTATGTTTTGATTAATGTGTACGTCATTTCAAGGTGAGTGGCTTTAACATCTTAGTGTGAACTATTCGTCATTGTCAGTGGAAAATTTAAACAAATGCTGCATTCAGTTCATAGTTTAGAATGCCTTTTTGAAAACCACCGATGAAAAAAAACTTTTAAGTAAAAGATAATTATGCCTCACAAGATACAGAAATATATAAAGTAAAGTATAATTTCCAAAACATGTCGATTAACGTGATCGATTCTTGTTACTATATATCATAAAAGACAAGTTATCTGAGCATATTGCATATTTATTTCTCTGGTGTAGTATCCATCAATAACAAACAAATGAAGCATAATATCGAATGCACAACATAGACAGAACAAATGGCAAAAGGTTTATATGCATATGTATGTTATTTAGCATTGCACTAACATGCCACAAAGGTTCAGTGTAATTTGACTAAACTTTGGTCTAGATCTAACTTTGGTCTAGATCTATAATAAATAAATAAAACAAACATAAAACCAGGATACACGACAGACCATTATTTGATTGAAATAGTAAATTACTATAATACAAAACCAAGGACCTGGTTATTTTAAACTTAACAACCTTTTAAATGAAGAGTATCAAAATCAAATAAAAGCTCCATAAATACTCATCAATCAACATTTTCATTAAATAAATTTAACCCATTATTAATCAGAGTTCCTAATAGCACTATCAAAAATTTCAATTCTACAGGTTTTCTGGTAACATAAATGTTTGTAGATTTAAAATACTAATGTTTTTTTAATTTCCAGCAAATGCATCTATTTACAACACACGAACACTAACATGGAACCATGTAAGTGTACCCTGTATATTATATTATAAAAAGTATAGATGAGAAAATAAATGGCATGTTAGTAAGAGGAAGAGCAAGAGCTATGCCCATGGAACAAATACCGAATACTTTGGAAATCTTAAAAAAAGAACAGACCAAAGTAAAACGAACAGTTATCAGTACATATCATAGAAGTAACATACATAAAGCCTTTAATAAACGTACAAAGACATTTTTACTTAAACGTTTATAGCAAGAAAACAAGATAATGACCAATTAACTTAAATATAAAAAGACTCACAGAAAATTAAAAATCAAATGTGACGGATTGCTTACAGAATACGAGTGTTGAAACACATTGAAAGAGTTAACAATGAAAGTCCCTGTTCAAACAGTTTGTTTGCAGAATTTTAATAATATTGTCGCCTCTTTTGGAGTTGAGGCATCTTGTGGATGTGATGCCCTTTTTAGAGTTTACTTTGGATTCGATGCATCTTTTGGTTTAGGGGTTACTTTCTTAGTTCTTGGGTTCGGGATTTATTCATTCTATAAGAAACATTTAAACATATAAAATGAAAATGATTTATATCAAATTCCTTAAATATGATAATACACATTTAATTTATTACATTCATTTCAACAGCAAAGACAGAAAAATTTTCAATCAATAAAACTGATCCCAACAAACAGTTAACCAACACAAAACTAGAGCTTTGTCACAGACGTGACGAATACCCCCACATGCCGCATTGACACAGAATATTTTGCACGTTTCTTTAAAACAAAGCGGATGCCATGCTCAATGTTTGAACGCACTAAGCGACCTAGTTTGTGACTAGCATGACCCATGTTCGAACTTGACCTACACATCATCTAGATACAACTTCTGACCAAGTTCGGTGAAGCTGTGATGAAAACTACCTGAATTAGTAAGCAGATACCATGCTCAATGTTTATAATGTACTAAGTGACCCAGTGACCTAGTTTTTAACCCGACATGACCCATATTCGAACTTGACCTAAAAATCATATAGATACAACATCTGACCAAGTGTGGTGAAGATCGGATGAAAACTACTTAAATTAAAGAGCGGACACTGAATACGGACCGACCGACAAACAGACCGACAGACCGACAGACAAGCTCACTCCTATATACCCCCTAAACTTCGTTTGTGTGGGTAAAATGATATCAATCATTTATGTTAAATTGTATACAACACTCATTTTTAATTTCATGGCAGAAAATTACTCAATTTTTTATTAAGGGGGTATAACCCTTGAAATACCAAGTTATTCCTTACATGATTTTGCGTGCACAACATAGTATGATGATACAAATTTATTAATTGTTTTATGAAATTCAATGCAATAGAAACAGCTATGAACGAACAAATTTCAGTGCATTTAAATTAAGGAGTCATAACTCTAAAGCAATCAAGGCTGTCCAAACATAATTTGAGGGTGCACCACACATGATTCATACTTATTTTAAGTGTCATGAACTTCCAGGAAACGCAGCAAAAAAAGTCAATACAAAAAAGACATACCTCTTTAGTAACCAAGGCTATTGAACATAATTTACACTTTCATCTTCGCAGGTTAATAAATTAAACATTTCTTATAAGTTCCATGCAATAATTAATAAGAAACAGCTCCAGACATAGACACAATTAAAAAAACATTAATTTTAATCAATATACACAACTGGAGTTACGAGCTCGAACCAAATAATTGTGCGCGTGCATCTCCGCAATATAGTTAATGAGAAGACAAATGGCCGTTAAATGGATAATGGCAAAGCAATATCCCTCCAATGGCAATGGAGTAAAAAGGCCAGATATTTAGAGAAACAGACATGTACATACCTTTCGTTTTCTGTTTTGTTGTGTTGGAGATGACTTCTTGCGTTTTCCAGCGGTTTTGGGAAGAGCTGAGTCGGTAACAGTTACTGGGTCCAACAGAACAAACGGTTGAAGACTCTGGAAGAAAAACAACCGAACATAATGTATAACGAAAGGCGATCATAGACAAGTTATGTCTCCCGGCATGGGCGGTTCACATATTTGACATATAAATGTACATGTAGCATGACAATATTAAACTGGTACTGACCAATATTCATGCAGAAATTTGAAAATCAATTTTACACGCTATTTAATATGCACAGTTATAAGTACACGGCTTTTCGATTAACCATTGTTCTGGTCCCAAAGCGACGTTAATTTGTTAGAATGGTTCGATAAAAAACAATTATGTGGATGTCAAGATGATAACAAGCAAATGCAATGGATTGAAATCCACTGCCGAATGGAAATATCATTCAGGTTGTATCAAGGGTACAATTCTAAACTGACGCTGACATCCATATAAATCTAATTTAAAAAACTACAAAATACGCATTTACTTTGAACTTCCACTCAATGATATCTTTCAGCTTATGACGTTTCATTAAATTAGTTGTGGTCAGTCGAAAGTTTGGACAAGCACGCAGGAAACACATATGGCAGGTGTATTTCTAATGCTCCATCACCATTTTTGGTTAATGTTCATGCATAAAACATACACATAAATATCATTGTTCTGACCAAAAGCTGCATTGTAATTCAAATGATAACACAATGTACCTACGTGTCAAGAAATCCACTTGTGTCACCCCTGTCTCTCTTTTGGTCAATCGTCTTGCTTCTTGATGTTGTTGACCACACTCGCTCCCATTGGTCTAGTTCCTCCTTTGTGTCTAAAATAACATGATTATTGTTAACGCCATGCTTTGAATGATAATTGGTGATAAATGTGCTAATGTTAAGAGTAATGAACATAAAACATGGATAAATTATCAATTATATTCACATTGATGGTTTTATGAATCTATCAGCAAGGCTTAAGTTTGTTTATTGAAAATATCCAACCCGTTCAGTTGATATTTTTCCCAATTCTTAAGGAAACCATTAATTTGTCTCCAAGACTTAATTCAAATTCTGTAAAAAAACTACACAAAACAAACAAATACATTTTTAAAACTGAGTCCCATTCGTCTGTTTTTTTTAATTTGCAAAATACATTTCCGCTAAACAGAACGATAACTACCATCAATTATAGAACATATAGAAGCATCAGAATAAATGCCTTAATGGAAGTATGCATCAGTATTTGTAAATTCTGTCACTACACTCCTGAATAAATGACAATTAAGCAGGGACTTGGGACCTACCTGCAAGATGTAAGATTTCACAAAGGTGGTTCCCAGCTGCTTTCAGATGAAATTGCTGTCCCACAGTCGCATCTTCTTTTCGTTGACGCCTTGGAATAACGGCCGTTGTTCCATCACAGTCATAGAGGACTAAACCGTATGACATCCTGGAAGGAAAATATGACCCACTCACAGTTTGTTTTTAAAGTTTATTTGTCGATTTAAACTGCAAAATGAATGCCCATTATTGAGGGGAATGACGGTCGTTTGAATAAAATAATCATCAATTTTCTACATGTAAGTACTGTTGATTAATGTCAGTGAGCATCTAATTATGGGATACTCTTGCACATTTCATTCATAAATATTTTACTTCTACTTCTACTGCTAGTAAGTTTTTCTCACGCCAGCGAGTACAACAATTTTTGCATAATATTTTAAACAACATGCAAGATGGTTTAAAACGTGTATCCTCTATGGTATATAAATTACATTAAAGTATGTGTCTTTAATAATAGCTTGATAATGATAATTTGTTGATTGCAAAGATTTGATAGATATGATAAGACATCACGCTTTTGTAATTAATTTGTACCTTTCAAATATAAAAAGTTATATGCAAAATGTTTCATCAGTTTGGACCAATATAATAGCCAATAAGACTCTGTATGAAAACTTTATTACCACCTGCCATCTAATGTGGTAATTAACTGCAGGAAATTAAATATGAAACAAGATTCTCAAGTTTTTTACCATATTCATGCAATATGGATGTCAAAATTTATTCTGTGTAAAATGTACCAATATATTATCTCGATGTAATTTGAAGATTAATTTTACGTTGACAATATTGGTTTCAAAGAAGTGAGCCCAATTTACTCCGTGAATGTCAAATGAAAATAATAGTTGATGGAGTGTGAGTCTCTATACCAATATTAATATGTGTAATAATAAGGTCAAATATCATGTTTTACAGGAGTGCAAAAACTGAAAACTGTTCTTTATACAAATAAGCCCTTAGTTTTAAATGAATCGAAAATAACATAAACACATAATACAAACTTGGAATTTCAAAAGGTGTAAGCCCTAATATCTTAGATACTTGCGATTAATTAGACAATTAAATGTTGTATGCAATTTTGCACCAGTTTTGAGTATTTTAAAGCTATTGCAATAACTAAAATAATATCATTATACTTTTTAGCTTTCTGTAATATGTAATATATCTAATGTCATTGATATCATCTTAATGAGCGAAACTTTACGTTCAATGTAACCGACGGACAGACCGACGTGTGCAGAACAATATACCCCCTCTTCTTTGAAGCGGGGCATACATATAAATTTGATTTAATGATGTATTGCTTAAAATTTACAAGGAAGAAAAATGATTATGAACATTACTGGTTTTGATACAATATACGTTTTATTTGATACACATGTTCATAATTCTTTATATTTAATACCAGCATATTCTTCAATCAATGACAAACAGGACATTGTTTGGTTTTATACACTTATCATGTAAATTATTATAAATGCAGCTTTTTGAATTCCACCATCCATTTCAGCCTCTTTTTCAGAAATTAATTCAGCAGTTATTATGCTTATCAGTTTTGACATAAATAGCATGTTGAGTGTAAAATATATTAATTCAACTCAGTTTAATACGTCAATAACTCAACATTAACACTTAGGTGTGTGTGTGTGTTTGTTTGTAGCTGATAATGTCCCCAAAGTGTGAAATGAGAGTTGTTTCCGATTAATGATAATTGGCATGGTGTGGTGAGGGTGAGGAGTTGATGGAACCTTGACCAGAATCCACTTCTCCTTTAAGTTGTCACACAATACATGTACAACTAAGATCTATCAAGCAAATGAACATTTTCATCTTATGTTCTATTGGCATGGTGTAGAGGTACTCAAAATTTAGAAACAAAAAAAAACTGTACAACCATTTTATGGCACAATTATAAGTAGCATATCTTAACATGTTTGAACATTATTGCTGCTACATGATTTCATTTTCTTTTGTGAACTAATCCTTATATTGTATAAATTGTATGTCTTCGAAAAGAGGGCCAACTTCTATATTCTTGCAGGACCCAACATAAAAAAATATATGTTAACATCAATATTTAACGAACAAGTGGCAAGTATTTAGAAAAAATAATATTTTATGATTTAAAATACCGACAAATATTTATATTTAAAGGTTCAGAATGATAGTTAAATTAAAAAGCATTACAGGTATCATGAAATCCATGTACATAATTTAATTCTCATACAAAACATATAGGAAACATACTTCAATAACAAACTTTTTAAATAGTGAAGATACTCTATTGTTAAGAAAAGATCAGTTTGTGCTCAAATTGATGAACATGCATAAAAGATTTCTACCCTGACCAAGAATATTTTTCAAAAGCTCCTGTTGGACTAAATATCTGACCCATTCCCAAATCAAAATATGATTTCCAATAACCCTGGTAAGTAAAATTTCACAATCTTCAAAATACAGTTGAAATACAATGTAATGTCAACAGCAATTATCTTCTTAAATATATTCTCTTTCTAACCCAGGGAGCTTTAAAACACAGATGACGCCTGACATTCATTAAAATTTTAATGGATTAAGTAAAATTAAAATAAATAGAATAACCTAGATTAGTCTGCAATAATATACACCTACTGGTATACTAAAGCCAGAAAGAGGTATTTGGTTGTAAAATTTGTTCTGTGAAGACTGATAGAAGAAACTGTTTTATTTACTTTCAGAACTTCAAGCACACAAACCTAAGACACGCAGACGATGTTTTATTTAATCTGGTGCTTTTAAAAAAAAGAGCTAAAAAACTATCATTCTAAATGTGCACATTATTCCCAAAATACCATTTTTGCTTAATCGTTTTCCCAAATTGATAGATATCATGACTTAATTTTGTTTAATTATTTTTGGGTCAGGTACCTATTCCCAAAATACCTACAAAAAGGCCTGAGTACATGTATTATTCTACATCCAATTAGGTACATTCAGAAACTTTTTAGGCAAACTGAATGTTTTAAAATAAATTGCATGGTGTAGCTATAGACTATTATATACTTAATTGAATACACAATTAAAACCTTATTTCAGATTGAGTAGACATGGGCAGGGTTTTGGAACTGTAGCTGTTTTTTTAATACAATTAAATAGGGTAAATTGGTGAATTGAAAAATGGTAAAATCACATTTATATTAATTTCAACACTGTTTTCCTTTTAACAGTTAAATATGATAAATAAATACACCATGTAACTGTCAACAATTTTATTTGTGTCATCCATTCATACGTATATAATTAAATCAGTGGATGTCACTGATATTTTAATTTTTAATAACTAATTTAGACTAATTAAAACAAAATTGCACTTTCCTTGAGCATTATTTCATTGTAAATAATATAATAAGCAAATATAATCAAAACTTATATTAATTTAGCCATTAATTTGTAGATTTTTTTAAACATATTATACGCTGGGTAACTCATACATATAACAATGCTTTCAATTAAAGTAAAACTGATGCAAACAGACACAATTTTATTCAACACAGAACAACATATAACGATTTAAGACGAACGCATTTAACGACGCCTTCAGTTCACACTACGACGGCATCAACTCACCAAACGACGCCAACAACTCATCAAGCGGCGCCTACAACTAAAGCGACGAAGACGGCAACTGAATTGATGATGCCAATACTTTAACCAACCACGTCTACAACTAATCAAATAACGCCAACAGATGCTATGTATTTAGGTACGAATTAAATATGTTATTGCTAACAGTGGTATACAACAAAACGTTTAATGTTAATGCTATGAATGTGTAATGTATCCGATAACGTGAAGGTTTATTTCAGAAGAAATGAATATTATCAACATGTGGCCTTATATTGATTTCAACTTACCGTGTACAAAATACTCGTTTATCAGCTTCATATTCTGACTGCAGTAATGCACCCGACCTAAAACACACTTAACACAATGATACAAAGAATCCATGTAATGCATTTTGCAAGAAGGGGTAAATGAAATCATAATCAGCATGAGCTGAGTTATCTGCTAAGTCACCGACTTTGTTTCACAACTAAAAAAAAATATAATAAAGATAAAGTACGACAGCGAAACTGTCAAGATCATGTTGAATAAAAAAATATGCGTCAGTACAATACTTAAAAAATGAATTAGACCGTTAATATAGGAACCATATCCATTCCAGCCACAACCATAACGATGTCGACAATAAGCGCGACCAGCGTTTCAGGTAACACATACGTAAGATATATGCCAAGTACTTTAACCGAGATAGGAACATGAAGACATTACACCACCTAAGTACTAACTTAATGAGTATACATGTAAATCACATTTATTTCTGTAGATTTCCATACACATAGGTAGCTGGGTATGAGTTATACAACAAGCTTCTGATGAATATATATTCATTTTCTATCTTAATTTGATAACACATTTCATATAAATGAATATGTTTATTAAACATTAAATGTATCCGTCAATCTGATGATATTACTGATTCAATTGTACAAATACACGTTCAGGTTGCATCGACCTCAAAGTTTCCAAACACTTGGAAACCATCGGACCCAATATTCAACACATAAAGATTCTACCCAGTCCCGATCACGCGCTGGTCTACTGCCAACCTTGCTTTAGGGCGTTCCTTGCTAACCAACACGCATATGCAGATACGTTTCAAATCACTTGCAGAGATGGCGCTTGGAAGTCCCACTCCATTTGTCAGAATATAGGTAATACAAATTACGTTTATAAATAAATATGACAGATAAGAAACTGTTGGAATGATTCAATGTGTAAAACTTTAAATCGAATTGAGTAAATTGCGGTGCGTTGCAGAGCAGTGCATATTAGATCTATTTTTATATGTTTATGTGTAAAATATAAATCGAAGTAAACCATAAGCCATCATTTCTAAGTTAATGTGCTTAACGCACGTTTCATATATATGTTTGTACAGTTTGCAAGGACAAATTTATCCCGATAATTTACTTTCTTATGTTCATCATCCAGTAATGAATTTTGTTATAGATCAGGGGCATCTGATTGGATAGCAACTCATCTGCAACTTGAGGATAGGAGCTTTGCGGAATCAGATTTATGGACTATTAAAAATATCTCAAAATAGTGTTGATGTTGCACCGTTTGATTAAATACATTTTAACAGTTTCTTGCATAACGACGTACATTGCATTAAATAAACGATAACTACTTATGCGTAAGATTTCACTATAGATGAAAAAGTATCATACATTCCTTGTATAATCAATCAGGAAAGTGCACTGCATTAACGAGATAAATTGACATAATAATGCAAGGCTACTTTTCAGTTTCATTGGGGTTACTTTTTTGAAAGCAACACAAACCAATTAAATAACATCTTAAGTAACGATAATATTGTTATAAAATGTAAACTGTAATGATAGGTAAAAAATAAATAACGAAATTGTCTACTACTTATTCGACTTATTATCGAGCTTTTACCGATATAATGCCTAAATGGTCGCATTTTATATACAAGCAGGTGAATTCTGGTTTAAATATTGACGTCTGTAACTTGTTAAATAACTTGTCTGTGGATGGCGGACAATTTCGGCTGAACTTTAAGGATGCATGGAACAGTTATAGACATACCTTTAAAACAGACACCTAAATTTACACAAACGCACACAGACAAACATAAGCAAACACACACATACAAATACACACACACACACGCACGCACGCACACACACACACACGAACGCACATACCGGTATAACTAACTTACAGAGGTACACAGTTCGAGGTATGGGTGTGTGTAGTGTGCGTGTGTGTGTGGTGTGTGTGTGTGTCCGACTGTCTGTAAATATGCGTCCGAGGTCCACACACCGATATCCAGACAACATACCGAGGTACCCAACCTTTCCGAAGTACACCGGCAAAACAATGTTTGTTCGAGGTATCGGCCTACCCCCCCCCCCCCATAGAGCACACTATTTGTCTTTTTACGCACGAACCGAGATACACATGCCGAGGAAATGGGAAAAAGTACCTCGATAGTTTTTGGTACCTCAGATAGTGCGTATGCTTTCCAATGAATTACCCCAGTGTGATAGGAATACCAATTGATTAATCAAATTGATTTCTTCTCTGTTTCCACTATAACAAGAAAAAAGGTACATGTTACGTTCTTCGTGGAATTGAGAACAATGAAAAAATACATGAAATTCGATTTCAATAACACAGGTGTTTTCTACATTTAGACAATGTGTACAAGATCCAAGATCATGTGCTTTACCAATATATCGTCCAGTTTCAATAAGAATAAGTGTTTTTCTATAATAGAATGGTATTTTGAGCGAAATATATTTTTCTAGTTCAATCAATGATTAATACATTCTATATGTTTCACATCTTGATGAGTCGAATAAACTTCCTGACCATTTTTGCGTGTTACAATAAATAAGGCGATCTTTAAAAAGTTGTAAAAGTGCATCAACATTACCGACGTCCTGATGAACCCAGATATAACCAAAACCATAGTTAAATAACAGATTTGTAACAGAAGTAGCCCAATTGGTCCTTCCGATTTCATCCTGGCGTTTCAACATATTATAACAGTTTTTGGGGTATCTGTGCAACGGCATGTGACTTAGTTTGCACCAGTATTTAATACACTTAAAATGATAGTCTACACATAATTATAACCAACCAACCTCTCCTAGAGCCATACAATTGTTAGTTGATCTATTTAGACCAAAAAAATATTTGCGAAATTGAGAATGGATTTGTTCTATCTTTTCAGAAAAGGTATGGCACCAAATTTCCGCCCCGTATGTAAGGATTGGCTTTACCATTTAGCCAAAAAGTTTGAATTATTCTTGAATGTCAAATTTTCCAAAATATCCTTGGTAGCTTTTTATCACATTATTGGACTGTTTTGCTTGTATTGCCAACTTAGCTTTAGCCTTGGACCAACTAAATTTAGGAGTAAACAATACACCATGTATTTGTACACTGATGTACCATTTACACGATTTCCATTATAGAACCAATTTTCATATGACCGCAATGGAACACCATTTCTAAATACAATTATTTCTTTTTTCTTTTCATTTACAGTCCTGCCACTTATTTGGCAAAACTTAAACAAAACATTCAATTGACGCTGTAGTTCCATTGCGGTTTTAGAGCAACTCGCTACATCATCCGCAAATAATATACACTGTATTTTTGGAATATCTTCGGTAATGGAAATTCCTTGATGGCCTCGGTCGCGTAGGTAAAGGGATAACTCATTTATGAATAATTTAGAAACTATCGTGCTGGTTACGTCCCCGTGTCTTGTACCAATGTTACACTTAAAATCAGTTGTGACATTGTTATTTATGACACGCACGCGACTCCGCAAATTTCAGTACAAAGAGATAAGGACCTTATATAGTTTTCCTTTTAAACATATTTTCTGCATTATATCAAATAGTTAATAGTGCAATATCCCATCATAGGCCTTTTGAAAATCAACGTATAATACATAAAATCTTCCTCCTGATTTAGTTATATATTTTTGAACCATGCTTTGTAAGACGAATATTTTATCCATTGTAGAATAACCTTTACGAAAACCTGATTGCAACTCGTCTAATTTACCAAATTCTTCGGACCAAGTACACAGTCGTGAATGTACAATATTTCCAAATATATTATACCTAACATTTATCATTGAAATACCTCTATAATTTGAAGTATACCAGTGAAGTATATGTGTTCGCTTTGTATTTGTATCAATATTAACCGATGTATTCATGTTTCAGTTTCCATTATTAATCGTTTGTTATAAAAAATGGTTTCCCGTTTAATTATTCGACATGAGATCAGACGCCATGTATTGAAAATAAATAAGCCCCATGTTTAGTAAAACGCATGTTTTGTCTACAAAACCGGTTGAAATATTTAAGTTGTTGTCAATTAATTAATAAATATTTATTAAAATTATACATGCAATATGGAAGTCAACGTGTTTTTTTATTCCGCTATATAATATAGCAATGACTTGTTTGCGCTGTAAAGCAAATCACTAAACGGAATGTTCTTTGAAACTATTTTCCCTAGACAAGAGTCCGACTACGATTTGTTGTAGAATAACACATTTTGGATTTTCATTTATATGTATCAACACAAACAGCTTTCCAAATAAATCAGCATATTTTTGTTGAACAGTGCTAAATGAATTGACATGGGTTTGTGATAAATATTCCTGATGACGGTCTCCATTTGCAAAACTATTTCAGTGATAAGAAAACTCAATGGTACGGTGAATGTGAATAAATATTTAGTCATATAAACATGAAAGGCAGAACACGCTAAATATTCATAGTTTCAAATATGGTACAGCATTAGTATACGCTTAATTGATACTATTCAACATGGAAGAAAAAACAATTGGTTAGGTGCATGAAATAGTCACAATACAAAAACCTTTACTAATGGTACGTTATAAGTTTATGAATTGTTTATTATAATAATACACATGTAGAAATAAAATAATGGAAAAGTGAAATTGTTGTGAGAAAATGTGTCTTGGTTTTGTCGAAAACTTAGAGAAGGGTTGATTTGTTGGCATGCATATTTTGCAAAAAACAAGCATGCATTTTAATGCATTCGTAAAGGCTTATGAACATTATTGTTTAATCGATTTTGTTGATAGAAAATAAGCAATTGATGTTATAATTCCACTATATTAAAAATAACAAATATGTGCATTTCTCTCTATTCAATATACTCTACAGCCAAAAGAAAACGTAAGGTAAGCTTTTCGATATATTTGATTTTGCTAATAATTTTATTCTAATGTTAATTGTTTACCCATTGTATTTTGTTATTCTATATCTATAATTAAGATTTACTATAGTTTTGTGTCATGTTTTATGAGTTTCTGTTATGTTCAATGCGGATAATTTAAATTAAATAATTATCTTGTCATTATCGTTGTGTTTTAAGAGTTTTCTTCTGCCGTAGCTGGCGATTTTAATTGTTGATGACTATTTCACTATAGTTTTCATACGTTTAAATGCCTGAAAACGGTTGTTTAGTATCCAAATTCTGAATCCACGATTCATGAACATTTACAACTTTATTGTTCTTTGTGCATCGTAAATAGCTTTTGACGTTTTATCTGATTTACATACCTTATATATTTATATTGACTATTAGTAAAAGTTTTCGGCACTTGCACACTCGTGAGAGAGAAACACATCCTTAAAGGTGGCCACGAATGACCGATTCTGCACCTTACATCAAGGTCGTACATAGTATGATGACAATTTACGATTGTAATCGATGGGCATTGACAACTACATGACAACTACAATTCGGTCGCGATGATTGTATGGCGTATGTGATAATTCGATTATTCTTCATCAATTCCAATACAGTAGTAGTCCGAAATTATAGAGAATGAGCGTTAAGACTAATATCGTGTCCTCTTCTTAGTTTACTGAAATTGATTTTTAGCAATGATAAATGAGTCTGATTCCGAAACATAAAAATGTAAGAAAATATTTCAGTTAATTACAATGAAATTTAATTAAATAATTATTTACAATTCGCATTAAATAGAAAACCAACATCACAAAACGGCAAGGAAGACAATCTTATATGTTGTGGTCTATTTCGCTTTCATGTTACTACATTATTATCAGTTGACGGCCGTCGACGATTAGATAAGAGGGTGCGTTTCTTCAGCCAGACATATTTTGGAAGCGAAAAGGAGGGTTAATATTTCAGAGGACAGTTAAAATGTTAGTAGCTTTAATTGTTATACATTTATTCGTCCCATGTTGCACATTTTCTAATGGAGATAATACAGGTAAATGATTTTCTTATTAATGTAATATTCATGATTTGATTACTTTGAACTAGTTTATATACACTGTTTGTATATAAAGAAAATTACTTCAGACGGGTCTCGAAACAAATATGGTCTTGTCTGTATGCTCTCAATTTTACAATAGACACAATTAAAACCAATAATCAACATGAAAAAAATGCGATTAACATGTATGTCTCTATTGAGTTAACGAAATGTTACTCAATCGACGACAATTTACAACAGAAAGTTTGTTTATGTCTTTTAATCCATTTCCAGAATGTATTGATAACAAATACAAAACCAAACAATGTGAACATTCGAGGAATGATGCCTCACTTTAAATATAAAGCACTTTAACGATGGATTTTTATAGCAAAATATAAACAAAATAAATTAACTATTTATTTCATAATCATAATTCAATAATAGTCAAAATAGGAATATGTGCTCAATATATGAACAAAAATTATTCGGATTTCAGGCTGTCTGGACCTCAATAATCAAACAGCCTGGGATACTATCGGACCCAATATTCAAAGTATCCACTCTTTATTCAGACAAAATAAACTGACGGACACGACGGTCACATGTATGCCTGGTTATAAAGTGTTCATTCCTACAGCTCAACGGTATTTCGATTATTTTCTAATCAATTGCATAAACGGGCAATGGAGGGCCAATTACGTTTGCAGACCATTCGGTAAATGACCCTTTGTTATTCAAATGTAATAATTTATGAATGAATTGTAATGTTGACATATTTTTATGTCAAAATAACTTTTTTTGGAAAGGTTACCACGGAACATTACAACTATAAGGTGGTTTGCATGAGGATTTGTTAACACCGCTTGCCTGATGATTGCTAAGTATTTTAACGTTAATAAGTAATGCTTAATTTTTGCACATATCTGTATAAAAATGAGAATACTTGCTGCAGTTTCAAAATAAATAAGATCATTGAGTGCTCGTGTGTGCGTTCATACTGATGAGTTAATAATAACTAATGTTTCCTTATCCGATTTATTATCTTACTATCCTTGAAAAAACGCAAAAAAAATATTCGTTTACAAAACAAAACGGTATTGCACTTCATGTTTAATGATTAATATCCAACGTAATTTACAAGCAGACTAACTATGACATGCTAAGTATCACCTTTTGTGATGCCACTAAAGGTAGTTTAAAAAAGCATATATGCATTAGTGTTTTTGCAGAGGAATGTCCGGAACCAAAGAGTCAAGATAATAATACAATCTGGCAGCATGTACAACCATTCAACTATTCAAAAGGCGAATTAAAGCTTAATCTGTCGTGTGAGCCGGGATTTCTTGCATGGTCAGGACAAAATTACACAAATCATTTCGATGTTAAATGTACAAATCGTTCCTGGACGGCATTCACAAATTGTTCCAGAATAGGTACATCGGAGCTTATTACCATCGTTTTAATGCATAACCATAATTACTTAAATAGTTGTATCATTCATTTTTGCACATTTATATATAATTGAATTATAACAAATACGTTTTACTATAAATCAAAACAACTTGAAAACTATAAAAAAACACTCCTGCCCATTCATATTCTATATGTGTACGTTTGTCAAATATTAATATTTGATCATGTTACCTAGAATACATTAATGATTGTTTTGTTGACTAACATAATGTAAGACAGTCATATTATTACCTTTTACAGACTGCGGGCAGCCACATGTACAAGCAAATGGTCATTACACATTTAATGCAACCACTCTCGGGTCTGTCGGAACTTTAATGTGCAATCCTGGTTATACACGTGCTGAAAATTCGGACATTATATGCCAAGGAAACCGCAAATGGAGATTATCGTCAGGCCGAAGCATTTTTCTTGGTAAGGTAACTTACTGATTGTCTGACTGACTGACTGACTGACTGATTTTATCAAAATTCATCACAAAATATAAGGCTTCGTGTTAATTAATTGATTACAGCTTAATTGGTGAATGTAACATTGTTTCCTTAAATAATTTCAAAAACTAATTCATTTACCAATACATTTCAGCGGAAATGACCCCGGGATCACAAAATGAATTATGTACATTAAAAACTACATCAACAACTCACCCAACGACGACAAGTACTCAACCGACGTTAAATACAACTCCACCGACGACGACAGCAACTCAACCAGCAACGCCTACGACTCACACAAAAACCTATCCAACTCATCAAACTACGACAACAACTGAACCAACGACGAGAGCAACTAATCCAACTACGACAACAACTGAACCGACGACGAGAGCAACTAATCCAACTACGACAACAACTGAACCGACGACGAGAGTAGCTAATCCAACTACGACAACCACTGAACCGACGACGTCTACAACTCATCCAACTACGACACCCACTAAACAGACGCCGTCTACAACTCATCCAACTACGACACCCACTAAACAGACGCCGTCTAAAACTCATCCAACAACAACAACTGAACCGACGACGTCAACATCTCATCCAACTACGACAACCACTGATCCGACGACGTCTACAACTCATCCAACTACGACAACCACTGAACCGACGACGACTACAACTCATCCAACTACGACAACAACTGAACCGACGACGTCTACAATTAATCCAACTACGACAACAACTGAACCGACGACGTCTACAACTCATCCAACTACGACAACAACTGAACCGACGACGTCTACAACTAATCTAGCTACGACAACAACTGAACCGACGACGTCTACAACTCATCCAACTACGACAACAACTGAACAGACGACGTCTACAACTCATCCAACTACGACAACAACTGAACCGACGACGTCTACAACTCATCCAAATACGACAACCACTGATCCGACGACGTCTACAACTCATTCAACTATTACAACAACTGAACCGACGACGTCTACAACTCATCCAACTACGACAACTGAACCGAGGACGTCTACGACTCATCCAACTACGACAACAACAAAACCGACGACGTCTACAACTCATCCAATTACGACAACAACTGAACCGACGACGTCTACAACTCATCTAAATACGACAACCACTGAACCAACGACGTCTACAATTCATCCAACTACGACAACAACTGAACCGACGACGTCTACAACTCATCCAATTAAGACAACAACTGAACCTACGACGTCTACAACTCATCCAACTACGACAACAACTGAACCGACGAGGTCTACAACTCATCCAAATACGACGAACACTGAACCGACGACGTCTACAACTCATCTAACTACGACAACAACTGAACCGACGACGAAGGCAACTGATCCAACAACGAGAGCAACTAAAACAACGACGACAACAACTGAACCGGCGACGACAACAACTCACCCAACGACGACAACGCCAATAAGTATATTTATACTAATAATGAATTATCTAAACCTGCACAATAAGTTAAAAATGAGCATTTTTAAGAATGCGTTTTGCAAAAAAAAATTAGATTTATAACGCGTTTTACTAATGCAAAGGCATGTTCCACATACGTTGTGTTTCTTTTTAGGACCCACTTTTAGAGAGAGAACATTTGCCCTTCTAATTAAACATTTTTTGTCTTTCCACGTTTAAGTAAATGGCACGTATGTATTCATTTATTATTAGATTTAATGATTAGAATCGCTAGACATTTTCGAGTATAACTTTAAATCAATATTTTTTTAGTCACAAACGAAATGGATTCTATAAGCCGGTGTAAATGGAATCAACCAAAGCATTTTTTTTTCTGAAATACTTTTAAACTATTGATTTGGAAGATATTTTTCTAAACAACCATATCTCATCCATCAAGATTGTCATTTTACTAGAATTAAATATTTAACAGAAATTGTCAACGTATTGTCACAGCATTCTTTAAATATGCCTGTCCTATCGGGTTAGTATTTGGATCCATTTCAAATATGATCATTCGTTAACACAACTATATTTGTTGTATAATTGTATGTTATTCGCTCCGTATATTCGGTGTTATTTTATTTTGAGAGCGAAAAGTTGATATTTTTCATTTCGCCAATCGTTGAATTTTTAGCACTCTATTTATGTGTGTAGTTAATACAAACACTGAGCAACAAAGCATTTTTAATTTAAACATTAAACAATGTTCGCATGATGAACACTGAACATAATTAACTGGTAAGATAAATCAATGCATTGTGACATATAACCCCTGAAATTGAACCTTTTATGCCTGTCATCTGGTTGACGCATAATAACAATTTGTGCATATTACAATATAATCACTGGTTCGTTGCATATTATTGCCCCATTTCAATTTGAATTTCAATGTTCTCTCAAATAATAAATCATACGCTGTAGCGTGTTTCCGTGTAAACTGAACACAATCGATTTAGACTGTGCCAATCGACTGACTTATTATACTTCAAGCGGCAAAGTTAAGTAGTCAACTATATGATAAATGTTTGTGTGTTTGAATGTATGTATGTATGCATGCATGCATGTATGTATGTATGTATGTATGTATGTATGTATGTATGTATGTATGTATGTATGTATGTATGTATGTATGTATGTATGTATGTATGTATGTATGTGTGTATGTGTGTGTGTGTGTGTGTGTGTGTGTGTGTGTGTGTGTGTGTGTGTGTGTGTGTGTGTGTGTGTGTGTGTGTGTGTGTGTGTGTGTGTGTGTGTGTGTGTGTGTGTGTGTGTGTGTGTGTGTGTGTGTGTGTGTGTGTGTGTGTGTGTGTGTTGTGTGTGTGTGTGTGTGTGTGTGTGTGTGTGTGTGTGTGTGTGTGTGTGTGTGTGGTGTGTGTGTGTGTGTGTGTGTGTGTGTCTGTCTGTCTGTCTTTCTGTCTGTCTGTCTGTCTGTCTGTCTGTCTGTCTGTCTGTCTGTCTGTCTGTCTGTCTGTCTGTCTGTCTGTCTGCCTGCCTGCCTGCCTGTCTCCATGTCTGTATGTCTGTCTGTCTGTCTGCTTGCCTGTCTGTCTGTATTCATGTCTGTCTGTATGCCTGTCCGTATGTATGTATTAAGTTTTATCAACACATACTACTTTTTAAATTGCTTTATGAAATTACTAGTTTTTTTCTCACTTAGCATTTATATACATCGAGGCTTTGTCATTCGTTTAAATTGATGTTCATAACTAAATGTTGTATGACAAACATTTTCCTATATTAACAGTATACAAGCGAGTAAAGTTTTAAGATTTCATCAATAATTGCAACGTATACTTATTCGGTTTTAGAAACGACATATTTGCATTTGTAATATTATATCTTGAAAGATGTTTAAACTTACTTTATTACATGTTCGCTATATGTTGTATTTTCTAGAATGCACAACGGGCATCACTGTTGAAAATGGAAATGTCTCATACAAAAATGGCATTGAATACCTCAACTACGCTGAAATAACATGTTCTCCTGGATACAGGCTTAATGGGACAGGCTATAACAACAACGTGAGCGAGTTAGTTCAATGTCTGCACACTGGACACTGGGAAATATCACGAGGGTGCGTAAGGAAAGGTTAGTGTAAATACCACGTTGATGAACCAAATCTTAATAATGAAGAAATACTTTATGTATGATTATGTGTCTGAATTTTAAGGCTCATGCGACCAATGTATTTATTTCTGTCATATAGAATGTGTGCGATCACTCTATGTTGAAAACGGAATTCCATCATATCACAATGGGATCGAGTACCTGGACTACGCTGAAATAACATGCTCATCGGGATATATGATAAATGGGACAGGCGATAACAACAACGTGAGCGAAAAGTTACAGTGTCTTGATACCGGAATATGGGAAATTCCAAACGGATGCGTCAAGAGAGGCAAGTGACAATATTATGATAAAACACTATTTGCTCTAAATTAATAACTTTATATTGAACTAGTGAATAACGTGTGTATGCATTGTTTGTTCATATGTGATTTATTGTGTATGCTGTAGAATGCGTATTAAATGTGGCTGTTCAAAATGGAAATGTCTCGTACGAACATGGCAACACATATCTGGACCAGGCAACCGTCACGTGTTCCCAGGGCTATAGGATAAATAGAACAACTGACAATAACAACGTGAGCGAGAAGTTGCAATGTCTAGATACCGGAATATGGGACATATCAAAAGGATGCGTCAAGAAAGGCAAGTAATATCCCTATGTTAAATTCTGGTTACCCTTTATCTTTAAAAACTGATACAGTGTGTATCAAATTGTCTTTGACACGTGATTTCGTTTTAGTGATGTTGATTTCGCAATAAGTGTCAATGTTATGGAATGGAAATGTTTCATGTAACCATGGAAACAAATGCATTGACTTCGCTAATGTTACTTGTTATCTGTACGATAGTCCTAATGGTACAACTGAAAATAATAACCTCAGAGTTCGTTAAAGTTTATGGCATAATATCTTTTACAAATCACGCGAAGATTGGCAAGAAAGACATTGATCAATATTGGTTTGAAATGAAGACAATCGATGATATGTGGATTTATGTATATCTGCATTATCTTGAAACTTGAAACTTGCTAATTTGATGAAACGCCTATTTATATAATTATATTTAATGGCGTTGTACAAAACATATATATGTACATAATATTGATAAAAAAAATGAGATATTGATAATATTATGCAGCATCAACTAAAGGATTAATGATCTAAATATGTGTGATATAAATAATAATGCTGTAAGAAACTTAAGCAATAAAACAATACCGGCTAAACTATTAAAACACAGTAAAAGTAAAATATTATGTAATAAATTGATATAACTTGGGTTAAGACAATAATTATAATGATTGTATGAGCAAATATTTGGCAACATAAAGACACTGTTTTTCATTAACTAAAAGGATACGTAAAAGGATATTTCTGCACTCTGGCTGTCGGATCCCACAGCTTTTAGTCACCTGTAACCCTTACGGACACTTCTTTTGGGTTTTAACCTTATTTGAACTATCGTGACTACAAGTCACAAATAGACTGACCAAGTGTGACTACAAGACACAACTTGAAGGTTCAAATTACAGTGTGACTATAAGAAACAACTAGAGGGCCTAAGCGTGACTAAAAGACAGCTGGTTGATGTAACTCAATCATTGAGCATTATCCCCGTTTCATAATGTAGACAATTACTGAGGCCATAATCAAAATTGTTTAATTAGTAGTATGTACATCATAGTTTTAAACCTAAATGCTGCATACCAAAATTATTAATGATAAATTGCTTTGCGTAAGATGTGTCTGAATTTTAGGGCCCATGCGACAAATGTATTTATTACCGTCTTATAGAATGTGCGCGATCACTGCATATTGAAAACGGAATTCCATCATATCACAATGGGATCGAGTACATGGACTTCGCTGAAATAACATGCTCATCAGGATATAGGATTAATGGGACAGGCGATAACAACAACGTGAGCGAAAAGTTACAGTGTCTTGATACCGGAATATGGGAAATACCAACAGGATGCGTCAAGAAAGGCAAGCGGCATCGCTATGATTAAACTTTGGTCACACTTTATCGTTAAATACTGATACAAGTTAAGTTACTGCATTGTTCTTCATTTTTGTACTGTATTATTTGCAATATTTCTTATTAATTGTTCATATACATCATAACAAAAACTAGCCTTAAAGTATTCAAATATTTATCATTAAGGCATTATTGCAACTTGTGAACGATTTATCTCGTTTTACAAACAAATACATTTCATAATAAAGATAATAGTTCTATATGTAAATAAACTACTAAATTTTGTTAAAATTCATTAATTATTTTCATTTCTTAATGTGCTTTCTAGAATGCTCAACAGGCATCACCGTTGAAAACGGAAATGTTTCATACAAAAATGTTAGTGAATACCTGGACTACGCCCAAGTTACATGTTCTCCTGGATATAGGATTAATGGGACGGGTGATAACAACAACGTGAGCGAGTCAATTCAATGTCTGCATACTGGTGACTGGAGTAAACCCCGAGGATGTGAAAAGAAAGGTTAGTGGTAAAACCATGATAATAACACAAGGTATAATTTCACAGGATAAAATGATTTGCTGTTTTATTTATTAATACATTATGAGCGGAGTTGGAATCTTTATATCAATGCAATAGGTGTATAGAAATTGTTTCGTTTAATGCGCTTTCATTATATCATCCATTTTAAAAACACTTAATTTTTCTACATCGTATTGCTCAGAAAAACGACACATTTTATAGAAACTGTATTGTTTTAAATGCTTCCTTGTATTTTTATACCTTTAATTTATAAGAATATGTTCTTTTTTCTCAAAAAATGCGACTTTTACACGTGTATTCTATTTATGGTTATGTAATAAGCCGATATCGTTTTGAATTGCAATTATTAATTGCAGTAACGGAAACGCCCGTTTCTTTCTGTTGCTAAACACTGATAGTAAAGATTAATTCTGTATTTCTCATGACAAACCTAGTTTAACCCTTATACATTTCTCCCCCCTTAACCCCTCCGAAACAAACTGTTTAGTCTACAAAGGGTATTCGTGTTGATGGTTTTGTTTTTCGACTTATATATGTGTTCGTGATGGGTTAAAGTATTTGTAAAAATAATAATCATGCCAATTAACTGTAGCATGTTTTAAGTATTCTTGTGTTTTATCACAGCGGAAATATTACATAACATCATAAATAGTACAATACGGATCCAAACACAGCGAATTGTGGAAATTTTAAACCGACAACAATTACCCTTCTTAACGATTACGCATAAGGTCCAATCAGAAGTTCGGTTCACCCTTAAATTTTGCATGTTGATATTGATAATAACGACATGATTTTACTCTTCGGTTTATTAAAATAGTAACATCTGGAGATATGTGAATATTTTACACCATAAACAATAATACAATTAAAACATACATCATTTTCCCTTAAATAGTTGGCCAATACACCGTGTATTGGTATAAACTCTTCTAAACAATTGGTTATCACCAATAAATGTTAATCCATCAAATTCGTCTTTCGTCATCGTTTCATCTGAAATCGTATTGAAAAGTCGGTTATAACCACCAAATCTTAATCTAAATCTAAAGGGGACTTGTTCAGCGATATTGTAAGTTTCTGAAGATAATCATTTAATACCTGTAATTTATATAAAAACACATCGGAATTAAATAGGTCCAGTATGGTTTCAAAAAAAATTTTATATAATTTTTCTAAGCTATGTTTTTAATAGTTAATTAATCTTATTTTACGTTGGTATTTATGCATCAATAAGAATCTTTGTTTGCTATTACCTTAAATTGTAAACTAAAATTCTCAACAAATGTTATTTTGTTGTCGGTATATATCCCAAACTGAGGATATTTCATCACTTTTTACAGCTTGGTCATGCGGAACTAGAGTTAAGAATAACGGTACATGAATGTAGAATATATGGTATAAGGTATTGTGATTAAATGATTAAGTAATTGAATTCTCTATTTTGTTTCTAGTATGCGTAAACGGCGCCACTGTTGAAAACGGAAATTTCTCCTACAAAGATAACAATGAATACCTGGACTTCGCCAAAGTTACATGTTCTCCTGGATATAGGATTAATGGGACAGGTGATAACAATGATAAGAGCGAGTCAGTTCAATGTCTGCACACCGGCAACTGGGAAACACCGCGAGGATGCGTCAAGAAAGGCCAGTGACAATACCCTGATTACAAACCTTTTTTTATTTATTTTAGTATTAGCTTGTTTATAAATAAAGAATTGCTTTGCGTAAGACGTGTCATGGTTCATGCGACAAGTTTATTTATTTTTGCCTTATAGAATGTGCGCGCTCACTCGATGTTGAAAATGGAAGTCCCTCATATAACAACGGGGTCGAGTACCTTGCCTATGCTGTAATCACATGCTCACTGGGATATAGAATTGGTGGGATAGGCGATAACAACAATGTGAGCGAGAGGTTACAGTGTCTAGATACCGGGAGATGGGAAATACCAAAAGGATGCGTTAAGAAAGGCAAATGACATTACTATGATTAACTATGGTTACATTTTTTCTTTAAAAACTGTTAAAATTTAAGTGTGTGCACTGATCGTCTTTGTGTGCTAAATTATTCGCAAACAATGTCACTTTTACGGGATGGAAATGTTTCATATAACTATGGATATAAATGAATTTACTACGCTGATGGCACGTCTTCATTTGCCAATTAAGTCAATGGGATAAGTAACGAAAATACGTGAGGGGTCCTTACAGTATATGACCTTATGGTTGTGAGCAATAATGCGCGGCATTGCCAAAAAAGCACAGATACATATAGGTTTGAAATAAAGATAATCAAGTGTATGTTGATTTATGTTATTTGCAGTATACCCTTTTTATAATGTCGATAAATAATCAGGCCATAATTGATTTTGTTTTTATCCTCTAGAATGCTCAATTGACATCATAGTTTTAAACGGAAGTGTTGCGTACATAAACGGCCGTAAATACCTTGACTACGCTCAAATTACGTGTTCGCCTGGATACAGGCTTCATGGGGCAAATGATAATAACAACGTTAGCGAGTTAGTACAATGTCTGCACACAGGAAGATGGGAAAGACCAAAGGGATGCGTCAAGAAAGGCAAGTGACATGATGAACTTTGGTCCCACTTTGTCTTTAAATAAATATTGATAAAAGTTTATTGTGTCTGCATTGATCTTCTATTGTGTGCTTTAAAATTCGCAAAACAAATGCCATTTGTACGGAATGGAAATGTTTCATATAATGTTTCATAATGTTTTCTTATAACCATGGCAACAAATGAATTTACTACCTTTCTTATAATATCGATACATACTCAGGCCATAATTGTAATTGTAAAAATGTAAAGCGCCTTTGAACGCACATCTCGAGTATGAAAAGGGCGCTATAAAAATGTGGTATAAAAAATTGTTTTTATTTTCTAGAATGTACAACTGGCATCATAGTTTTAAACGGAAGTGCTGCATACAACGAAGGGCGTCAATACCTTGACTTCGCTGAAATTACGTGTTCCCTTGGATACAGGCTTAATGGGACAGACGATAACAACAACGTGAGCGAGTTAGTACAATGTCTGCACACCGGCAACTGGGAAATACAAAATGGATGCGTCAGGAAAGGCAGGTGGTCTGAAGTGTACCTGATATGGTGATAGTTATTCGTATACGCAATATCCATCAGCATGTGCATCAAATGTCTCAACATCAACAAATGCGTTTTAATCAAGCTTTATATTTGTAGAATGTTATACGGAAGTAACAGTCATAAACGGAAATATATCATACAACAATGGCCGCACATACCTTGACTTTGCTAAGATCACGTGCTTACCGGGATATAGGATTAATGGGACGGGCGATAACAACAACGTAAGCGAGTCAGTGAAATGTCTGAACACTGGAAAATGGGAAACACCAAGGGGTTGCGTCAAAAAAGGCAAGCTAATAAACTTTTCAGAATTGTCGGAGCTTTTAAATGTGTTAATATGCTATATAACTGTATAATAAACATACATGTTATATTATTTCAAGTCACAATTAATATTGATGTCTCGATGTAGTTCTTATATCGTCAATGGGCTAATATTTTTCATATATTTTACAGAATGCGCAAACGACATTGTATTTGAACACGGTAATGTTTCATATGCAAATGGCTCCGAATATCTTAACTACGCTCAAGCCACGTGTTATCCTGGCTATGAAATAAAAAATGCAGTAGATAACAGCACAGAGACCGAATTATTGCAATGTCTACCTACTGGACATTGGGCGATCCCGATGGGATGCAAAAAGAAAGGTACGTATACTCATCGCTTTGAAGTACTTACAGAAAATTGGCATTAAAAACAAAAAACAACGTATATTATTTTGTGCAAGTGCGGTATACATTTAATCAATTGAAACTTGTGATAATCAATTAATTTCGCGGGTTATGTGTGTTACACAATCTGAATGAATAAAAGTGTCATAATATTTAACTTAAGGGCATCCTTTTATAAATTTGTATCTAACATTTTGCTAATGATAACATGTACGTATGTGTGATCTCAAAGTTAAATAATACAATAAAAATGTCTTAAAATGATTAAGTTGAAGTAAAATAGCTTTGTTCTATGATAACAGATCGTAAGATAATTGTACGATTATTTTCGTCTCAAGTAGAAGTTAAATGGGTTTTTTCATCACATTTTATCTCAAGATTGAAAGCAAATATATGTACAATGTGCAAATTAGTTAAATATTGTAATACGATCAGATATAAAAAAAACACATATGCGACAAATCACAGTTATCATACGTTTTGTAAAATGCAATAGAGGCGTCACTTTCTAAACTACAAAATTGAGTACATCATCGAATCAGGTAAACACTCTAATTATATGCATATACTTCTGTGTTGAAATAAAACAGTAACAAAGATAAATATAAGAAACATAATTGTTGTTATGAATACATATCAAGGATGTAATTACTTCATCGGTGGTATTAAGTAGTTACCATGATGCAATTCAACTATATTAGCACCATTTAATGTTTTAATGATATTTCAGTTGCAACAGTAGGACATAAATCTATGACAAGTGACCACTACCAGACACAACACACAACAAGGCAAAACTCTCAACATACAAATACATTTATCTCTAAACAACATATAAATTTGCATCATTCAAACGCGTCTTTAGTTATAAACGCCATAAATATTG